>NW_027460895.1:1540000-1694790 GCF_037038515.1 Microtus pennsylvanicus | reverse complement strand
TTTCAAATAAATAAAAAGCAATTCCATTTCTCTCTCTCTCTCTTTCTCACCATATACCAGCACATCTGAACTGACTGCAACATACAAAAGAAGAAGAACACGGAAAGAAGACATCCCTGCTGGACAGGATCTGAGATGAGAATAAATTCATCGAATGGCTGCCAACAGCATTTCATTGAGAAGAGATTCCACATTTTATGCTGTACAGTTACTTAGTTAGATAGATAGATAAAGAGAGGCCTGTGAACTGGGGTGGGCTGTGGCTTCTCAGGTCACCTCAGGTCAGGGAGGGGCTGAGGAGTGTCCCATTGGCCTTGACAATAGGCAGGAGTCAGAGGTTAATGTCAGGGCAGGGCCTGAGAGTTCCTCAAAGGGAATGAATGGAGACCCTTGCTTACCTAAGAAATGCCTGACCTTGGAAAAGGACTTGTGGAAAGCGGGGCCCTTGAAACTGTGGTTTCACGTCTTACTAGAAAGCTCCCTCTTGGAAGGGAAAGTCATCGTGATATCTTACTCTTTTCCCAAGGATACCCTACCTACCCTTCTGATCATTCTTACTGAATTAAGTCTTCCACTGCAAATAAATAAATAAATAAATAATAAATGAAGTGGGTGAGTGAGTGAGTGAGTAAGTAAGTAAGTAAGTAAGTAAACAAGCAAATACGTGGATGGACAAATAAATACAAAGTTTGCTGTTGTTGACTGACTTTTGATTTCATAATGAATCTCTCTCTCTCTCTCTCTCTCTCTCTCTCTCTCTCTCACACACACACACACACACACTAAATATACAATAAAAGGAAGCATAACACCTTTACTCAGGGGGCAGAGTGAACTCTGAAAGTTTTCCAGGCGGGGGGGGGGAGAGACAGAATATAAGAACAAAATGAGAAACAAGGAAAAATAGTGTTGGCTGGCTGGCCGGCTTTCAGTTCCCTGACAGAAATGAGCACATTGTGGAGGAAACACAAAGTTGTTACACTATGTGGGTGTGATGAGGAGAGATTGTGAGTGAGTGTCCTGTCAGAACAAAGTTAGTCCCATAGTTGATGAAATTCATTATCCCAAAACTTCAGCAGAATATATCCCAAGTTTGCAAATGTGTGATCAGCTTGTGACAGGTTGGGCTGGAGATGCTGAGAACTGGGGAGCCCTCAATGCAAGAGCAGACACTCATTCCCATGAAGAGGGAGAGAGGGAGGGAGGGAGGGAGGGAGGGAGGGAGGGAGGGATCATTCATTCCTATACTCAAGTTTAAAGAAAGATGAGTGGCTATCTATGGAGAGACCACTCACAGATATGAAAAATCATTTCCTAAAAATCAAATTTCTCAGTCAGTATGCAACTGCTATGGTGCTTCTCCTAGATAGAGCAAAACACACAAACAAACTGATTCCTTGATCTAGAGCCACAGTGCACATGCTGTGGAAAAGGGGACATGGCCAACTTGAATCACAATATTCATCAGAGCATGAAAAGAGCGTAAAAAGGACACAGAGGAGAGATAATTGTGGTCCTTCCTTCCTCCCTCCCTCCCTCCCTCCCTCCCTTCCCTCAGGAAGTGACTGACAGATGAGACTTTGTCCAAGCAGGTTCTGTCTGAAATACCAGACTTGAGTTTCCCCCTCTGTGGGTATTAGCTAATCAGTCCTCCCTTCTTTCTGTAGGAAGGTGGTGCATGTCTCTCAGAACTTACCTGGTTTCCTCTGCACCAGGTGAACCAGGGAAAAGCTTTCTAAGCCTTATTCAGACCCATAGAGGCTGCGCTGTGTGTGACTTCAGAGACCTCAGGGAGTATAGGGGTGGGTGGGTGCTTGATGCTTCAGACTCATGTCATTGAAGGACATAACATAGTCTGGATTCACAGAGATTCACAACACAGAGCCATTGTCACTTACTAACAGCTCAGGACACCCAGAGCTAACAAGAAATTGCAGTCTCAGCCGGGCTTTAATCACAGCACACACACAGATCTCTGTGAATTCAAAGATGGCCTGATTTACAGAGTGAGTTTTAGGACAGCCCAAGATACAAAAAGAAACCCTTTCTTGAAAAACAAAGCAAAACAGCAAAAGAAAGAAAGACAAGGAAAAAGAAAAAAATGGCAGTCTCTTTCCACTCTCTCCTCCATTGGCTCTTAAAGAGCTCTCAAGCTGAACTGGAGACCATGGTGTCACTCAAAACTGGGAAGCCAGAAACCTTAGGGGGGTCACAGGAGTCGGACTGACTGCAGCACTTGATGCCTCAACCCTGCTAATGGCTGTGATATAAGGCATGGTAAAATACGGGCTTTGGCAGAGCACTACTCCCCTTTCTCTATTATTATTGCTACACAACGAAAAGGACCGGGGGGGGGGTGATGATGTGCAGTCAGTGCTGGTATTGAAATCTCACTGACTCCTTCCGCACTCCTTGTCAATTCCCGACTTTGTCAAATCAACTATCGTGAATCTTTGATGTGGGTTGGCCCTTTAGGAACTCAGAGAAACAAGACAGACAGACCTGTTTCATCCCAGAAACCTCCCAGTTCCTGAGCCCTAGCCCTGGAAGTCTCAAAGCCATCACATCCAGAAATCTCTCTAGTCCCTGCTAGTGGTGAACTCACTTCGTCTTCCCCAGGACCACTAATTATTTCTCCATGTTTTCCTGTGAGATCTGAGGCCAGCTTTCTTCTTCCTCCCTCTGGCCTCTCCACGAACGATCTCCATTCTCTAGACAACATGTCTAGAACCGAGTCTTATAGGCACCGAGAGAGTGTGTCTTGAGGGCAGTTGGCGTTTCTAGGACACGAGTGACATCACAAAATTCCGAGAGCTCTCTGGGATACCGTGGAATTTCCAGAGAAGGGACTGCTGATGTCGTGAGGCACGGCCTTTACCTCCTTGCTGATATTTCTCCCCGAACTGACCGACCGACCGACCGACCGACCAACCGGAACCTGAGGTTTCCTTTCCAGGAGTCTCTCCTCCGACACAGAGGGAGCCATTCAGGATTTCCTCCTTCCAAAACCAGAAATTTCTCTCTGCTTCATTAATATCTTCTCACTACTTCCTGAACCCATGGGGAGTTAGTTAGTTGAACACTCACTTTTTTCATGAATGACCCTTCCTCCCTCTCCTGAACATCTCATATTACTGATTCATACTCAGTAAAACAGTAATATGAGAAATTAGGCCAGGAGGACATGGAAGATGAGGGTTGAGTCTTCTGAAGTGAACAAGCACTTAGGGAAGGCTAAACTTAAGGGAATTTGACTCTGAGTGGCAAGACATGAATAGCTGCTGCCAAGGCACAGATACAGGCACCAACTGGGCCCTCGGCATCCTCCTGCATCATCAGAGCTGTGTGGGAAACTCAGCCCAAAGGAGGGGCCGTGTTCAAAGGGAGAGGGCATTTTCGAGGACAGCACTGTTTTCTTTTTCTTCTTTCTTTCTTTCTTTCTTTCTTTCTTTCTTTTTTTTTTTTCGAGACAGGGTTGTTCTGTAGTTTTTTTTTTTTTTTTTGGAGCCTGTCCTGGAACTAGCTCTTGTAGACCAGGCTGGTCTTGAACTCACATGCTTTCTTTTTTTTTCTATTGGATATTTTTGACTTCTTTATCAAAGATCAGGTGTTCGAAGATGTGTGGATCGATATCCGGGTCTTCTATTCGGTTCCATTGGTCCTCCTGTCTGTTCTTATGCCAGGACCAGGCTGTTTTCAGAACTGTAGCTTACAGAGTGTTCTTGCAGGTGGGGCACAGAAGAGGTTAATTACGGTACCTTAGTTCTTCTGCTTTTCTAGCAGACCGGAGCCCAGCTGACAGGAATCCAGTAGAGATGGTGTCAAGGTTCACACTGACACTAACAGCTGTAACTTGAGCAGGATTTGTGATCCACATGAAATTTGCAATGAATTGCAGCAAATCTGTGACACTCTAACTTGCTCAGGCTCAGTATCTGAACATACAGATGTTTGCAATGATCACTGGCTTCAGGATTTTTTTTTTGTTGTTGTTGTTTTGTTTTTCCACGAGACAGGGTTTCCCTGTAGCTGAAGTTTAACGGCCTGGTGTTTTTGTGACTTACTGCTTCAAAGAACTTCTCCATTTCTTTATCCCTAAGGGAAAAGAAATATAATCACTAAATACATTTAAGTGTCTTTCAACCATTTTAGATCCCTCTGTTGAGAGTTCTCTGTTTAGGTCTGTACTCCATTTTTTAAAATTGGATTATTTGTTCTTTGGATGACCAATTTCTCGACTTCTTTGTGTATTTTGGAGATTAGTGAAGATCTTTTCCCATTCTGTAAGGCCGTCGTTTTGTCTTGTTGGCCATGTTCTTTGCTTTACAGAAGCTTTTCAGTTTCAGGAGGTCTCACTTATTAATTGTTTCTCTCAGTGTCTGTTTTTTTTTCTTTTTTTTTCTTTTTTCTTTCTTTTTTTTTCTTTTTTTTCTTTTTTTCTTTTTTTCTTTTTTTTTCTTCTTCTTTTCTTTTTTTTTCTTTTTTTTCTCTCTTTAGTTTTTTTCTTTGTTCTTTTTTTTTGTTTTGTTTTTCTTTTTTTTTTCTTTTTTCTTTTTCTCTCAGTGTCTGTGCTACTGGGGTTCTATTTAGCAAGCGTTCTCCTGTGCCAATGTGTTCAAGTGCATTTGATATTTTTATTTTTATATTCTTTTATTGTGGATGAAGTCAATTATTTGAACTCTCAAATATTTTTATTGTTATTATCTCTCTATTTGTTTGCTTATTTGTGGTTGTTCACCAACTTGACTATCTAGAGGAAGTAAAAGTCGTAACAAGGTTTCCGTAGGTGAACCTGCGGAAGGATCATTAACGTGAGAGAGCAGCGGCGGCGGCTCTGCCCGCCCGCTCGCCTGCCTCGCCCGAGTTCTCGCCGGGAGGCGCGCTCCCCGGGTCGCACGTGTGTTGTGCGCACGGAAGTGTGCGTGCGCACGGGCGCGCGTGGCGGTCGTGAGAGAGAGGTCGAGAGAGGGGGAAGGGGGACGGGCGCCGGCTCGCCTGCCCTCCTCGCCCCGTCCGAGGACCCGTGTCTGGCTCTGCCGCTGGCGGCTCACGGCGGACGGCGGCTCTCTTCCCGCTCTCGCTCTCCTCCGTCCACTCCCGCTGCTTGCCTCACCGCACCGCAGCGGCCGGCGGGTGTGTCCCCTCTTTCCCGGGCGCGCGCCTTTCCCTCTCCATCCCTCTTCCCGGGGGAGGATGGGCGAGGGTCTGGCGGCGCCCCGGGCCCCCTCTCGCCGCCGACCTCCGCTCGCGCGCCGTGGCGCCGCGGCGCGCCTGTCGGGGAGGCGGCGGAGGTTGGGCGCACTTTTTTTTCCCCCCTCTCCACCTCCTTCTCCAAAGGACCGGGGTAGACCAGTAGTCCCTCCCACCGGGCGGGAGGCCATTTTTTTCCCCCGGGGATGCGGCGGGTCGACCAGATGTCCCGCTGGACTCTTTTTTTTTTTTTTTTTTTTTTTTTAATGTATAATATATATTATATCTTCCTAGACCTGACGGGTCGACCAGTTGTCTCTGTGCACTTCCTTTTTTTTGACGGACTGGAAGCGGGTCGACCAGTTGTCCGATTAAATATTTGGCCTTAAAATGCTAAGTACCGGGGTTGACCAGTTGGCCTTGTGAACTTGGGTCGACCAGTTGTCTTTTTCCATGTCTTGATTGAATGATGTCATTCTTCAATGTGTTGGTGGTTAGTTTATCTCTTTTGTTCTCTATGCCAACACGCCCCACTCACCAAACACTTTTTTTTTTAATTTATTTATTTACTTATTTTTATTTTACTTTTTTATTATTTATTTATTTATTTATACATACATACATACATACATACATCCTGTCTATCTGTCCAGATGGGGCAGGGGTAGAAGGGGCTAGCTATGAGAGGAAGGTGCTCGGTGGGCATCCAGTTGTAAATAAGGCTGGGAATAAATAGCTGAATATTAATTCATTTGAGTAATATTAAAACTGTTCAAGTAGAAAACAATTGCTTTCTTTTTCTGTTTGCCCAGAGATCTGACTGACTGCAACTTGGAAAGAAGACGGCCCTGCTGGACAGAGACCTCCCTCCTGCTTTGGGTGGGTCGACCAGTTTACATGTTTATTTCCACGTTTTGTCTTTTATGGATTGAATGGATGTGTCTCTCTCTCTCTTTTTTTTTTTTTTTTGGTTTTTCGAGACAGGGTTTCTCTGTGGCTTTGGAGCCTGTCCTGGAACTAGCACTGTAGACCAGGCTGGTCTCGAACTCACAGAGATCCGCCTACCTCTGCCTCCCGAGTACTGGGATTAAAGGCGTGCGCCACCATCGCCCGGCTCTCATTTTTTTTTTCACGATTGCTTGCTTGCTTGCTTGCTTACTTACTTACTTACTTACTATCTGTTCAGCCCATCTCATTTACTTACTTCTTTAAAAAAAATGACCCACCTAGTTATTTACTTACTTACTTACTTACTTACTTGTTCATTCATTCCTTCACTTCCTTATCTTCTTTCATATATCTGTTTATTTATCTGCTGATTTAGCGTGACTCATTTACTTATTGAATGTTTCAATTATTATTTAGTTTTATTCATTTATTCATTCTTTATGTCTATTTTTATGTATGTATTTACTTACTTTCTTAATTTTTTTTTTACTTTTTAAAATTTACTTAATTTTTTTCTTTCTTTGGGAATGTAGATTCTTTCTTCCTTTCTTCCTTTCTTTCCTTCTTTCTGTCTCCTGACTGTCACTGGCTAAGAAAATGGTGGCCTCCATGTCACTGGTCAGCATAGCAGCTCCTAAAATGGAATTTGATGAAGGGATACATAGATAGATAGATAGATAGATAGATAGATAGATAGATAGATAGATAGATAGATAGATGGGATGCGCACACGCTCACACACACACACACACACACACACACATATGCACGCACGTGCATGACATGTACAGATGGGGGGCGATTCCAATGTTTTCAGAGGAAGGTGCTCGCTGGTAATAATAAATGTGCTGGTAAATAAGGCTGGAAATAGCTGAATATTAAATCATTAAAACTCTTCAAATAAATAAAAAGCAATTCCATTTCTCTCTCTCTCTCTTTCTCACCATATACCAGCACATCTGAACTGACTGCAACATACAAAAGAAGAAGAAACACGGAAAGAAGACATCCCTGCTGGACAGGATCTGAGATGAGAATAAATTCATCGAATGGCTGCCAACAGCATTTCATTGAGAAGAGATTCCACATTTTATGCTGTACAGTTACTTAGTTAGATAGATAGATAAAGAGAGGCCTGTGAACTGGGGTGGGCTGTGGCTTCTCAGGTCACCTCAGGTCAGGGAGGGGCTGAGGAGTGTCCCATTGGCCTTGACAATAGGCAGGAGTCAGAGGTTAATGTCAGGGCAGGGCCTGAGAGTTCCTCAAAGGGAATGAATGGAGACCCTTGCTTACCTAAGAAATGCCTGACCTTGGAAAAGGACTTGTGGAAAGCGGGCCCTTGAAACTGTGGTTTCACGTCTTACTAGAAAGCTCCCTCTTGGAAGGGAAAGTCATCGTGATATCTTACTCTTTTCCCAAGGATACCCTACCTACCCTTCTGATCATTCTTACTGAATTAAGTCTTCCACTGCAAATAAATAAATAAATAAATAATAAATGAAGTGGGTGAGTGAGTGAGTGAGTAAGTAAGTAAGTAAGTAAGTAAACAAGCAAATACGTGGATGGACAAATAAATACAAAGTTTGCTGTTGTTGACTGACTTTTGATTTCATAATGAATCTCTCTCTCTCTCTCTCTCTCTCTCTCTCTCACACACACACACACACACACACACTAAATATACAATAAAAGGAAGCATAACACCTTTACTCAGGGGGCAGAGTGAACTCTGAAAGTTTTCCAGGCGGGGGGGGGGGGAGAGACAGAATATAAGAACAAAATGAGAAACAAGGAAAAATAGTGTTGGCTGGCTGGCCGGCTTTCAGTTCCCTGACAGAAATGAGCACATTGTGGAGGAAACACAAAGTTGTTACACTATGTGGGTGTGATGAGGAGAGATTGTGAGTGAGTGTCCTGTCAGAACAAAGTTAGTCCCATAGTTGATGAAATTCATTATCCCAAAACTTCAGCAGAATATATCCCAAGTTTGCAAATGTGTGATCAGCTTGTGACAGGTTGGGCTGGAGATGCTGAGAACTGGGGAGCCCTCAATGCAAGAGCAGACACTCATTCCCATGAAGAGGGAGAGAGGGAGGGAGGGAGGGAGGGAGGGAGGGAGGGATCATTCATTCCTATACTCAAGTTTAAAGAAAGATGAGTGGCTATCTATGGAGAGACCACTCACAGATATGAAAAATCATTTCCTAAAAATCAAATTTCTCAGTCAGTATGCAACTGCTATGGTGCTTCTCCTAGATAGAGCAAAACACACAAACAAACTGATTCCTTGATCTAGAGCCACAGTGCACATGCTGTGGAAAAGGGGACATGGCCAACTTGAATCACAATATTCATCAGAGCATGAAAAGAGCGTAAAAAGGACACAGAGGAGAGATAATTGTGGTCCTTCCTTCCTCCCTCCCTCCCTCCCTCCCTCCTTCCCTCAGGAAGTGACTGACAGATGAGACTTTGTCCAAGCAGGTTCTGTCTGAAATACCAGACTTGAGTTTCCCCCTCTGTGGGTATTAGCTAATCAGTCCTCCCTTCTTTCTGTAGGAAGGTGGTGCATGTCTCTCAGAACTTACCTGGTTTCCTCTGCACCAGGTGAACCAGGGAAAAGCTTTCTAAGCCTTATTCAGACCCATAGAGGCTGCGCTGTGTGTGACTTCAGAGACCTCAGGGAGTATAGGGGTGGGTGGGTGCTTGATGCTTCAGACTCATGTCATTGAAGGACATAACATAGTCTGGATTCACAGAGATTCACAACACAGAGCCATTGTCACTTACTAACAGCTCAGGACACCCAGAGCTAACAAGAAATTGCAGTCTCAGCCGGGCTTTAATCACAGCACACACACAGATCTCTGTGAATTCAAAGATGGCCTGATTTACAGAGTGAGTTTTAGGACAGCCCAAGATACAAAAAGAAACCCTTTCTTGAAAAACAAAGCAAAACAGCAAAAGAAAGAAAGACAAGGAAAAAGAAAAAAATGGCAGTCTCTTTCCACTCTCTCCTCCATTGGCTCTTAAAGAGCTCTCAAGCTGAACTGGAGACCATGGTGTCACTCAAAACTGGGAAGCCAGAAACCTTAGGGGGGTCACAGGAGTCGGACTGACTGCAGCACTTGATGCCTCAACCCTGCTAATGGCTGTGATATAAGGCATGGTAAAATACGGGCTTTGGCAGAGCACTACTCCCCTTTCTCTATTATTATTGCTACACAACGAAAAGGACCGGGGGGGGGGGTGATGATGTGCAGTCAGTGCTGGTATTGAAATCTCACTGACTCCTTCCGCACTCCTTGTCAATTCCCGACTTTGTCAAATCAACTATCGTGAATCTTTGATGTGGGTTGGCCCTTTAGGAACTCAGAGAAACAAGACAGACAGACCTGTTTCATCCCAGAAACCTCCCAGTTCCTGAGCCCTAGCCCTGGAAGTCTCAAAGCCATCACATCCAGAAATCTCTCTAGTCCCTGCTAGTGGTGAACTCACTTCGTCTTCCCCAGGACCACTAATTATTTCTCCATGTTTTCCTGTGAGATCTGAGGCCAGCTTTCTTCTTCCTCCCTCTGGCCTCTCCACGAACGATCTCCATTCTCTAGACAACATGTCTAGAACCGAGTCTTATAGGCACCGAGAGAGTGTGTCTTGAGGGCAGTTGGCGTTTCTAGGACACGAGTGACATCACAAAATTCCGAGAGCTCTCTGGGATACCGTGGAATTTCCAGAGAAGGGACTGCTGATGTCGTGAGGCACGGCCTTTACCTCCTTGCTGATATTTCTCCCCGAACTGACCGACCGACCGACCGACCGACCAACCGGAACCTGAGGTTTCCTTTCCAGGAGTCTCTCCTCCGACACAGAGGGAGCCATTCAGGATTTCCTCCTTCCAAAACCAGAAATTTCTCTCTGCTTCATTAATATCTTCTCACTACTTCCTGAACCCATGGGGAGTTAGTTAGTTGAACACTCACTTTTTTCATGAATGACCCTTCCTCCCTCTCCTGAACATCTCATATTACTGATTCATACTCAGTAAAACAGTAATATGAGAAATTAGGCCAGGAGGACATGGAAGATGAGGGTTGAGTCTTCTGAAGTGAACAAGCACTTAGGGAAGGCTAAACTTAAGGGAATTTGACTCTGAGTGGCAAGACATGAATAGCTGCTGCCAAGGCACAGATACAGGCACCAACTGGGCCCTCGGCATCCTCCTGCATCATCAGAGCTGTGTGGGAAACTCAGCCCAAAGGAGGGGCCGTGTTCAAAGGGAGAGGGCATTTTCGAGGACAGCACTGTTTTCTTTTTCTTCTTTCTTTCTTTCTTTCTTTCTTTCTTTCTTTCTTTCTTTTTTTTTTTTCGAGACAGGGTTGTTCTGTAGTTTTTTTTTTTTTTTTGGAGCCTGTCCTGGAACTAGCTCTTGTAGACCAGGCTGGTCTTGAACTCACATGCTTTCTTTTTTTTTCTATTGGATATTTTTGACTTCTTTATCAAAGATCAGGTGTTCGAAGATGTGTGGATCGATATCCGGGTCTTCTATTCGGTTCCATTGGTCCTCCTGTCTGTTCTTATGCCAGGACCAGGCTGTTTTCAGAACTGTAGCTTACAGAGTGTTCTTGCAGGTGGGGCACAGAAGAGGTTAATTACGGTACCTTAGTTCTTCTGCTTTTCTAGCAGACCGGAGCCCAGCTGACAGGAATCCAGTAGAGATGGTGTCAAGGTTCACACTGACACTAACAGCTGTAACTTGAGCAGGATTTGTGATCCACATGAAATTTGCAATGAATTGCAGCAAATCTGTGACACTCTAACTTGCTCAGGCTCAGTATCTGAACATACAGATGTTTGCAATGATCACTGGCTTCAGGATTTTTTTTTTTGTTGTTGTTGTTGTTTTGTTTTTCCACGAGACAGGGTTTCCCTGTAGCTGAAGTTTAACGGCCTGGTGTTTTTGTGACTTACTGCTTCAAAGAACTTCTCCATTTCTTTATCCCTAAGGGAAAAGAAATATAATCACTAAATACATTTAAGTGTCTTTCAACCATTTTAGATCCCTCTGTTGAGAGTTCTCTGTTTAGGTCTGTACTCCATTTTTTAAAATTGGATTATTTGTTCTTTGGATGACCAATTTCTCGACTTCTTTGTGTATTTTGGAGATTAGTGAAGATCTTTTCCCATTCTGTAAGGCCGTCGTTTTGTCTTGTTGGCCATGTTCTTTGCTTTACAGAAGCTTTTCAGTTTCAGGAGGTCTCACTTATTAATTGTTTCTCTCAGTGTCTGTTTTTTTTTCTTTTTTCTTTCTTTTTTTTTTCTTTTTTTTCTTTTTTTCTTTTTTTCTTTTTTTTTCTTCTTCTTTTCTTTTTTTTTCTTTTTTTTCTCTCTTTAGTTTTTTTCTTTGTTCTTTTTTTTTGTTTTGTTTTTCTTTTTTTTTTCTTTTTTCTTTTTCTCTCAGTGTCTGTGCTACTGGGGTTCTATTTAGCAAGCGTTCTCCTGTGCCAATGTGTTCAAGTGCATTTGATATTTTTATTTTTATATTCTTTTATTGTGGATGAAGTCAATTATTTGAACTCTCAAATATTTTTATTGTTATTATCTCTCTATTTGTTTGCTTATTTGTGGTTGTTCACCAACTTGACTATCTAGAGGAAGTAAAAGTCGTAACAAGGTTTCCGTAGGTGAACCTGCGGAAGGATCATTAACGTGAGAGAGCAGCGGCGGCGGCTCTGCCCGCCCGCTCGCCTGCCTCGCCCGAGTTCTCGCCGGGAGGCGCGCTCCCCGGGTCGCACGTGTGTTGTGCGCACGGAAGTGTGCGTGCGCACGGGCGCGCGTGGCGGTCGTGAGAGAGAGGTCGAGAGAGGGGGAAGGGGGACGGGCGCCGGCTCGCCTGCCCTCCTCGCCCCGTCCGAGGACCCGTGTCTGGCTCTGCCGCTGGCGGCTCACGGCGGACGGCGGCTCTCTTCCCGCTCTCGCTCTCCTCCGTCCACTCCCGCTGCTTGCCTCACCGCACCGCAGCGGCCGGCGGGTGTGTCCCCTCTTTCCCGGGCGCGCGCCTTTCCCTCTCCATCCCTCTTCCCGGGGGAGGATGGGCGAGGGTCTGGCGGCGCCCCGGGCCCCCTCTCGCCGCCGACCTCCGCTCGCGCGCCGTGGCGCCGCGGCGCGCCTGTCGGGGAGGCGGCGGAGGTTGGGCGCACTTTTTTTTCCCCCCTCTCCACCTCCTTCTCCAAAGGACCGGGGTAGACCAGTAGTCCCTCCCACCGGGCGGGAGGCCATTTTTTTCCCCCGGGGATGCGGCGGGTCGACCAGATGTCCCGCTGGACTCTTTTTTTTTTTTTTTTTTTTTTTTTTTTAATGTATAATATATATTATATCTTCCTAGACCTGACGGGTCGACCAGTTGTCTCTGTGCACTTCCTTTTTTTTGACGGACTGGAAGCGGGTCGACCAGTTGTCCGATTAAATATTTGGCCTTAAAATGCTAAGTACCGGGGTTGACCAGTTGGCCTTGTGAACTTGGGTCGACCAGTTGTCTTTTTCCATGTCTTGATTGAATGATGTCATTCTTCAATGTGTTGGTGGTTAGTTTATCTCTTTTGTTCTCTATGCCAACACGCCCCACTCACCAAACACTTTTTTTTTTAATTTATTTATTTACTTATTTTTATTTTACTTTTTTATTATTTATTTATTTATTTATACATACATACATACATACATACATCCTGTCTATCTGTCCAGATGGGGCAGGGGTAGAAGGGGCTAGCTATGAGAGGAAGGTGCTCGGTGGGCATCCAGTTGTAAATAAGGCTGGGAATAAATAGCTGAATATTAATTCATTTGAGTAATATTAAAACTGTTCAAGTAGAAAACAATTGCTTTCTTTTTCTGTTTGCCCAGAGATCTGACTGACTGCAACTTGGAAAGAAGACGGCCCTGCTGGACAGAGACCTCCCTCCTGCTTTGGGTGGGTCGACCAGTTTACATGTTTATTTCCACGTTTTGTCTTTTATGGATTGAATGGATGTGTCTCTCTCTTTTTTTTTTTTTTTGGTTTTTCGAGACAGGGTTTCTCTGTGGCTTTGGAGCCTGTCCTGGAACTAGCACTGTAGACCAGGCTGGTCTCGAACTCACAGAGATCCGCCTACCTCTGCCTCCCGAGTACTGGGATTAAAGGCGTGCGCCACCATCGCCCGGCTCTCATTTTTTTTTTCACGATTGCTTGCTTGCTTGCTTGCTTACTTACTTACTTACTTACTATCTGTTCAGCCCATCTCATTTACTTACTTCTTTAAAAAAAATGACCCACCTAGTTATTTACTTACTTACTTACTTACTTACTTGTTCATTCATTCCTTCACTTCCTTATCTTCTTTCATATATCTGTTTATTTATCTGCTGATTTAGCGTGACTCATTTACTTATTGAATGTTTCAATTATTATTTAGTTTTATTCATTTATTCATTCTTTATGTCTATTTTTATGTATGTATTTACTTACTTTCTTAATTTTTTTTTTACTTTTTAAAATTTACTTAATTTTTTTCTTTCTTTGGGAATGTAGATTCTTTCTTCCTTTCTTCCTTTCTTTCCTTCTTTCTGTCTCCTGACTGTCACTGGCTAAGAAAATGGTGGCCTCCATGTCACTGGTCAGCATAGCAGCTCCTAAAATGGAATTTGATGAAGGGATACATAGATAGATAGATAGATAGATAGATAGATAGATAGATAGATAGATAGATAGATGGGATGCGCACACGCTCACACACACACACACACACACACACACACACACATATGCACGCACGTGCATGACATGTACAGATGGGGGGCGATTCCAATGTTTTCAGAGGAAGGTGCTCGCTGGTAATAATAAATGTGCTGGTAAATAAGGCTGGAAATAGCTGAATATTAAATCATTAAAACTCTTCAAATAAATAAAAAGCAATTCCATTTCTCTCTCTCTCTCTTTCTCACCATATACCAGCACATCTGAACTGACTGCAACATACAAAAGAAGAAGAAACACGGAAAGAAGACATCCCTGCTGGACAGGATCTGAGATGAGAATAAATTCATCGAATGGCTGCCAACAGCATTTCATTGAGAAGAGATTCCACATTTTATGCTGTACAGTTACTTAGTTAGATAGATAGATAAAGAGAGGCCTGTGAACTGGGGTGGGCTGTGGCTTCTCAGGTCACCTCAGGTCAGGGAGGGGCTGAGGAGTGTCCCATTGGCCTTGACAATAGGCAGGAGTCAGAGGTTAATGTCAGGGCAGGGCCTGAGAGTTCCTCAAAGGGAATGAATGGAGACCCTTGCTTACCTAAGAAATGCCTGACCTTGGAAAAGGACTTGTGGAAAGCGGGCCCTTGAAACTGTGGTTTCACGTCTTACTAGAAAGCTCCCTCTTGGAAGGGAAAGTCATCGTGATATCTTACTCTTTTCCCAAGGATACCCTACCTACCCTTCTGATCATTCTTACTGAATTAAGTCTTCCACTGCAAATAAATAAATAAATAAATAATAAATGAAGTGGGTGAGTGAGTGAGTGAGTAAGTAAGTAAGTAAGTAAGTAAACAAGCAAATACGTGGATGGACAAATAAATACAAAGTTTGCTGTTGTTGACTGACTTTTGATTTCATAATGAATCTCTCTCTCTCTCTCTCTCTCTCTCTCACACACACACACACACACACACACACTAAATATACAATAAAAGGAAGCATAACACCTTTACTCAGGGGGCAGAGTGAACTCTGAAAGTTTTCCAGGCGGGGGGGGGGGGGAGAGACAGAATATAAGAACAAAATGAGAAACAAGGAAAAATAGTGTTGGCTGGCTGGCCGGCTTTCAGTTCCCTGACAGAAATGAGCACATTGTGGAGGAAACACAAAGTTGTTACACTATGTGGGTGTGATGAGGAGAGATTGTGAGTGAGTGTCCTGTCAGAACAAAGTTAGTCCCATAGTTGATGAAATTCATTATCCCAAAACTTCAGCAGAATATATCCCAAGTTTGCAAATGTGTGATCAGCTTGTGACAGGTTGGGCTGGAGATGCTGAGAACTGGGGAGCCCTCAATGCAAGAGCAGACACTCATTCCCATGAAGAGGGAGAGAGGGAGGGAGGGAGGGAGGGAGGGAGGGAGGGATCATTCATTCCTATACTCAAGTTTAAAGAAAGATGAGTGGCTATCTATGGAGAGACCACTCACAGATATGAAAAATCATTTCCTAAAAATCAAATTTCTCAGTCAGTATGCAACTGCTATGGTGCTTCTCCTAGATAGAGCAAAACACACAAACAAACTGATTCCTTGATCTAGAGCCACAGTGCACATGCTGTGGAAAAGGGGACATGGCCAACTTGAATCACAATATTCATCAGAGCATGAAAAGAGCGTAAAAAGGACACAGAGGAGAGATAATTGTGGTCCTTCCTTCCTCCCTCCCTCCCTCCCTCCCTCCTTCCCTCAGGAAGTGACTGACAGATGAGACTTTGTCCAAGCAGGTTCTGTCTGAAATACCAGACTTGAGTTTCCCCCTCTGTGGGTATTAGCTAATCAGTCCTCCCTTCTTTCTGTAGGAAGGTGGTGCATGTCTCTCAGAACTTACCTGGTTTCCTCTGCACCAGGTGAACCAGGGAAAAGCTTTCTAAGCCTTATTCAGACCCATAGAGGCTGCGCTGTGTGTGACTTCAGAGACCTCAGGGAGTATAGGGGTGGGTGGGTGCTTGATGCTTCAGACTCATGTCATTGAAGGACATAACATAGTCTGGATTCACAGAGATTCACAACACAGAGCCATTGTCACTTACTAACAGCTCAGGACACCCAGAGCTAACAAGAAATTGCAGTCTCAGCCGGGCTTTAATCACAGCACACACACAGATCTCTGTGAATTCAAAGATGGCCTGATTTACAGAGTGAGTTTTAGGACAGCCCAAGATACAAAAAGAAACCCTTTCTTGAAAAACAAAGCAAAACAGCAAAAGAAAGAAAGACAAGGAAAAAGAAAAAAATGGCAGTCTCTTTCCACTCTCTCCTCCATTGGCTCTTAAAGAGCTCTCAAGCTGAACTGGAGACCATGGTGTCACTCAAAACTGGGAAGCCAGAAACCTTAGGGGGGTCACAGGAGTCAGACTGACTGCAGCACTTGATGCCTCAACCCTGCTAATGGCTGTGATATAAGGCATGGTAAAATACGGGCTTTGGCAGAGCACTACTCCCCTTTCTCTATTATTATTGCTACACAACGAAAAGGACCGGGGGGGGGGGTGATGATGTGCAGTCAGTGCTGGTATTGAAATCTCACTGACTCCTTCCGCACTCCTTGTCAATTCCCGACTTTGTCAAATCAACTATCGTGAATCTTTGATGTGGGTTGGCCCTTTAGGAACTCAGAGAAACAAGACAGACAGACCTGTTTCATCCCAGAAACCTCCCAGTTCCTGAGCCCTAGCCCTGGAAGTCTCAAAGCCATCACATCCAGAAATCTCTCTAGTCCCTGCTAGTGGTGAACTCACTTCGTCTTCCCCAGGACCACTAATTATTTCTCCATGTTTTCCTGTGAGATCTGAGGCCAGCTTTCTTCTTCCTCCCTCTGGCCTCTCCACGAACGATCTCCATTCTCTAGACAACATGTCTAGAACCGAGTCTTATAGGCACCGAGAGAGTGTGTCTTGAGGGCAGTTGGCGTTTCTAGGACACGAGTGACATCACAAAATTCCGAGAGCTCTCTGGGATACCGTGGAATTTCCAGAGAAGGGACTGCTGATGTCGTGAGGCACGGCCTTTACCTCCTTGCTGATATTTCTCCCCGAACTGACCGACCGACCGACCGACCGACCAACCGGAACCTGAGGTTTCCTTTCCAGGAGTCTCTCCTCCGACACAGAGGGAGCCATTCAGGATTTCCTCCTTCCAAAACCAGAAATTTCTCTCTGCTTCATTAATATCTTCTCACTACTTCCTGAACCCATGGGGAGTTAGTTAGTTGAACACTCACTTTTTTCATGAATGACCCTTCCTCCCTCTCCTGAACATCTCATATTACTGATTCATACTCAGTAAAACAGTAATATGAGAAATTAGGCCAGGAGGACATGGAAGATGAGGGTTGAGTCTTCTGAAGTGAACAAGCACTTAGGGAAGGCTAAACTTAAGGGAATTTGACTCTGAGTGGCAAGACATGAATAGCTGCTGCCAAGGCACAGATACAGGCACCAACTGGGCCCTCGGCATCCTCCTGCATCATCAGAGCTGTGTGGGAAACTCAGCCCAAAGGAGGGGCCGTGTTCAAAGGGAGAGGGCATTTTCGAGGACAGCACTGTTTTCTTTTTCTTCTTTCTTTCTTTCTTTCTTTCTTTCTTTCTTTCTTTCTTTTTTTTTTCGAGACAGGGTTGTTCTGTAGTTTTTTTTTTTTTTTTTGGAGCCTGTCCTGGAACTAGCTCTTGTAGACCAGGCTGGTCTTGAACTCACATGCTTTCTTTTTTTTTCTATTGGATATTTTTGACTTCTTTATCAAAGATCAGGTGTTCGAAGATGTGTGGATCGATATCCGGGTCTTCTATTCGGTTCCATTGGTCCTCCTGTCTGTTCTTATGCCAGGACCAGGCTGTTTTCAGAACTGTAGCTTACAGAGTGTTCTTGCAGGTGGGGCACAGAAGAGGTTAATTACGGTACCTTAGTTCTTCTGCTTTTCTAGCAGACCGGAGCCCAGCTGACAGGAATCCAGTAGAGATGGTGTCAAGGTTCACACTGACACTAACAGCTGTAACTTGAGCAGGATTTGTGATCCACATGAAATTTGCAATGAATTGCAGCAAATCTGTGACACTCTAACTTGCTCAGGCTCAGTATCTGAACATACAGATGTTTGCAATGATCACTGGCTTCAGGATTTTTTTTTTTTGTTGTTGTTGTTGTTTTGTTTTTCCACGAGACAGGGTTTCCCTGTAGCTGAAGTTTAACGGCCTGGTGTTTTTGTGACTTACTGCTTCAAAGAACTTCTCCATTTCTTTATCCCTAAGGGAAAAGAAATATAATCACTAAATACATTTAAGTGTCTTTCAACCATTTTAGATCCCTCTGTTGAGAGTTCTCTGTTTAGGTCTGTACTCCATTTTTTAAAATTGGATTATTTGTTCTTTGGATGACCAATTTCTCGACTTCTTTGTGTATTTTGGAGATTAGTGAAGATCTTTTCCCATTCTGTAAGGCCGTCGTTTTGTCTTGTTGGCCATGTTCTTTGCTTTACAGAAGCTTTTCAGTTTCAGGAGGTCTCACTTATTAATTGTTTCTCTCAGTGTCTGTTTTTTTTTCTTTTTTTTTCTTTTTTCTTTCTTTTTTTTTCTTTTTTTTCTTTTTTTCTTTTTTTCTTTTTTTTTCTTCTTCTTTTCTTTTTTTTTCTTTTTTTTCTCTCTTTAGTTTTTTTCTTTGTTCTTTTTTTTTGTTTTGTTTTTCTTTTTTTTTTCTTTTTTCTTTTTCTCTCAGTGTCTGTGCTACTGGGGTTCTATTTAGCAAGCGTTCTCCTGTGCCAATGTGTTCAAGTGCATTTGATATTTTTATTTTTATATTCTTTTATTGTGGATGAAGTCAATTATTTGAACTCTCAAATATTTTTATTGTTATTATCTCTCTATTTGTTTGCTTATTTGTGGTTGTTCACCAACTTGACTATCTAGAGGAAGTAAAAGTCGTAACAAGGTTTCCGTAGGTGAACCTGCGGAAGGATCATTAACGTGAGAGAGCAGCGGCGGCGGCTCTGCCCGCCCGCTCGCCTGCCTCGCCCGAGTTCTCGCCGGGAGGCGCGCTCCCCGGGTCGCACGTGTGTTGTGCGCACGGAAGTGTGCGTGCGCACGGGCGCGCGTGGCGGTCGTGAGAGAGAGGTCGAGAGAGGGGGAAGGGGGACGGGCGCCGGCTCGCCTGCCCTCCTCGCCCCGTCCGAGGACCCGTGTCTGGCTCTGCCGCTGGCGGCTCACGGCGGACGGCGGCTCTCTTCCCGCTCTCGCTCTCCTCCGTCCACTCCCGCTGCTTGCCTCACCGCACCGCAGCGGCCGGCGGGTGTGTCCCCTCTTTCCCGGGCGCGCGCCTTTCCCTCTCCATCCCTCTTCCCGGGGGAGGATGGGCGAGGGTCTGGCGGCGCCCCGGGCCCCCTCTCGCCGCCGACCTCCGCTCGCGCGCCGTGGCGCCGCGGCGCGCCTGTCGGGGAGGCGGCGGAGGTTGGGCGCACTTTTTTTTCCCCCCTCTCCACCTCCTTCTCCAAAGGACCGGGGTAGACCAGTAGTCCCTCCCACCGGGCGGGAGGCCATTTTTTTCCCCCGGGGATGCGGCGGGTCGACCAGATGTCCCGCTGGACTCTTTTTTTTTTTTTTTTTTTTTTTTTAATGTATAATATATATTATATCTTCCTAGACCTGACGGGTCGACCAGTTGTCTCTGTGCACTTCCTTTTTTTTGACGGACTGGAAGCGGGTCGACCAGTTGTCCGATTAAATATTTGGCCTTAAAATGCTAAGTACCGGGGTTGACCAGTTGGCCTTGTGAACTTGGGTCGACCAGTTGTCTTTTTCCATGTCTTGATTGAATGATGTCATTCTTCAATGTGTTGGTGGTTAGTTTATCTCTTTTGTTCTCTATGCCAACACGCCCCACTCACCAAACACTTTTTTTTTTAATTTATTTATTTACTTATTTTTATTTTACTTTTTTATTATTTATTTATTTATTTATACATACATACATACATACATACATCCTGTCTATCTGTCCAGATGGGGCAGGGGTAGAAGGGGCTAGCTATGAGAGGAAGGTGCTCGGTGGGCATCCAGTTGTAAATAAGGCTGGGAATAAATAGCTGAATATTAATTCATTTGAGTAATATTAAAACTGTTCAAGTAGAAAACAATTGCTTTCTTTTTCTGTTTGCCCAGAGATCTGACTGACTGCAACTTGGAAAGAAGACGGCCCTGCTGGACAGAGACCTCCCTCCTGCTTTGGGTGGGTCGACCAGTTTACATGTTTATTTCCACGTTTTGTCTTTTATGGATTGAATGGATGTGTCTCTCTCTTTTTTTTTTTTTTTTGGTTTTTCGAGACAGGGTTTCTCTGTGGCTTTGGAGCCTGTCCTGGAACTAGCACTGTAGACCAGGCTGGTCTCGAACTCACAGAGATCCGCCTACCTCTGCCTCCCGAGTACTGGGATTAAAGGCGTGCGCCACCATCGCCCGGCTCTCATTTTTTTTTTCACGATTGCTTGCTTGCTTGCTTGCTTACTTACTTACTTACTTACTATCTGTTCAGCCCATCTCATTTACTTACTTCTTTAAAAAAAATGACCCACCTAGTTATTTACTTACTTACTTACTTACTTACTTGTTCATTCATTCCTTCACTTCCTTATCTTCTTTCATATATCTGTTTATTTATCTGCTGATTTAGCGTGACTCATTTACTTATTGAATGTTTCAATTATTATTTAGTTTTATTCATTTATTCATTCTTTATGTCTATTTTTATGTATGTATTTACTTACTTTCTTAATTTTTTTTTTACTTTTTAAAATTTATTTTAAAATTTACTTAATTTTTTTCTTTCTTTGGGAATGTAGATTCTTTCTTCCTTTCTTCCTTTCTTTCCTTCTTTCTGTCTCCTGACTGTCACTGGCTAAGAAAATGGTGGCCTCCATGTCACTGGTCAGCATAGCAGCTCCTAAAATGGAATTTGATGAAGGGATACATAGATAGATAGATAGATAGATAGATAGATAGATAGATAGATAGATGGGATGCGCACACGCTCACACACACACACACACACACACACACACACACACACACACATATGCACGCACGTGCATGACATGTACAGATGGGGGGCGATTCCAATGTTTTCAGAGGAAGGTGCTCGCTGGTAATAATAAATGTGCTGGTAAATAAGGCTGGAAATAGCTGAATATTAAATCATTAAAACTCTTCAAATAAATAAAAAGCAATTCCATTTCTCTCTCTCTCTCTTTCTCACCATATACCAGCACATCTGAACTGACTGCAACATACAAAAGAAGAAGAAACACGGAAAGAAGACATCCCTGCTGGACAGGATCTGAGATGAGAATAAATTCATCGAATGGCTGCCAACAGCATTTCATTGAGAAGAGATTCCACATTTTATGCTGTACAGTTACTTAGTTAGATAGATAGATAAAGAGAGGCCTGTGAACTGGGGTGGGCTGTGGCTTCTCAGGTCACCTCAGGTCAGGGAGGGGCTGAGGAGTGTCCCATTGGCCTTGACAATAGGCAGGAGTCAGAGGTTAATGTCAGGGCAGGGCCTGAGAGTTCCTCAAAGGGAATGAATGGAGACCCTTGCTTACCTAAGAAATGCCTGACCTTGGAAAAGGACTTGTGGAAAGCGGGCCCTTGAAACTGTGGTTTCACGTCTTACTAGAAAGCTCCCTCTTGGAAGGGAAAGTCATCGTGATATCTTACTCTTTTCCCAAGGATACCCTACCTACCCTTCTGATCATTCTTACTGAATTAAGTCTTCCACTGCAAATAAATAAATAAATAAATAATAAATGAAGTGGGTGAGTGAGTGAGTGAGTAAGTAAGTAAGTAAGTAAGTAAACAAGCAAATACGTGGATGGACAAATAAATACAAAGTTTGCTGTTGTTGACTGACTTTTGATTTCATAATGAATCTCTCTCTCTCTCTCTCTCTCTCTCTCTCTCTCTCACACACACACACACACACACACACTAAATATACAATAAAAGGAAGCATAACACCTTTACTCAGGGGGCAGAGTGAACTCTGAAAGTTTTCCAGGCAGGGGGGGGGGAGAGACAGAATATAAGAACAAAATGAGAAACAAGGAAAAATAGTGTTGGCTGGCTGGCCGGCTTTCAGTTCCCTGACAGAAATGAGCACATTGTGGAGGAAACACAAAGTTGTTACACTATGTGGGTGTGATGAGGAGAGATTGTGAGTGAGTGTCCTGTCAGAACAAAGTTAGTCCCATAGTTGATGAAATTCATTATCCCAAAACTTCAGCAGAATATATCCCAAGTTTGCAAATGTGTGATCAGCTTGTGACAGGTTGGGCTGGAGATGCTGAGAACTGGGGAGCCCTCAATGCAAGAGCAGACACTCATTCCCATGAAGAGGGAGAGAGGGAGGGAGGGAGGGAGGGAGGGAGGGAGGGATCATTCATTCCTATACTCAAGTTTAAAGAAAGATGAGTGGCTATCTATGGAGAGACCACTCACAGATATGAAAAATCATTTCCTAAAAATCAAATTTCTCAGTCAGTATGCAACTGCTATGGTGCTTCTCCTAGATAGAGCAAAACACACAAACAAACTGATTCCTTGATCTAGAGCCACAGTGCACATGCTGTGGAAAAGGGGACATGGCCAACTTGAATCACAATATTCATCAGAGCATGAAAAGAGCGTAAAAAGGACACAGAGGAGAGATAATTGTGGTCCTTCCTTCCTCCCTCCCTCCCTCCCTCCCTCCTTCCCTCAGGAAGTGACTGACAGATGAGACTTTGTCCAAGCAGGTTCTGTCTGAAATACCAGACTTGAGTTTCCCCCTCTGTGGGTATTAGCTAATCAGTCCTCCCTTCTTTCTGTAGGAAGGTGGTGCATGTCTCTCAGAACTTACCTGGTTTCCTCTGCACCAGGTGAACCAGGGAAAAGCTTTCTAAGCCTTATTCAGACCCATAGAGGCTGCGCTGTGTGTGACTTCAGAGACCTCAGGGAGTATAGGGGTGGGTGGGTGCTTGATGCTTCAGACTCATGTCATTGAAGGACATAACATAGTCTGGATTCACAGAGATTCACAACACAGAGCCATTGTCACTTACTAACAGCTCAGGACACCCAGAGCTAACAAGAAATTGCAGTCTCAGCCGGGCTTTAATCACAGCACACACACAGATCTCTGTGAATTCAAAGATGGCCTGATTTACAGAGTGAGTTTTAGGACAGCCCAAGATACAAAAAGAAACCCTTTCTTGAAAAACAAAGCAAAACAGCAAAAGAAAGAAAGACAAGGAAAAAGAAAAAAATGGCAGTCTCTTTCCACTCTCTCCTCCATTGGCTCTTAAAGAGCTCTCAAGCTGAACTGGAGACCATGGTGTCACTCAAAACTGGGAAGCCAGAAACCTTAGGGGGGTCACAGGAGTCGGACTGACTGCAGCACTTGATGCCTCAACCCTGCTAATGGCTGTGATATAAGGCATGGTAAAATACGGGCTTTGGCAGAGCACTACTCCCCTTTCTCTATTATTATTGCTACACAACGAAAAGGACCGGGGGGGGGGGTGATGATGTGCAGTCAGTGCTGGTATTGAAATCTCACTGACTCCTTCCGCACTCCTTGTCAATTCCCGACTTTGTCAAATCAACTATCGTGAATCTTTGATGTGGGTTGGCCCTTTAGGAACTCAGAGAAACAAGACAGACAGACCTGTTTCATCCCAGAAACCTCCCAGTTCCTGAGCCCTAGCCCTGGAAGTCTCAAAGCCATCACATCCAGAAATCTCTCTAGTCCCTGCTAGTGGTGAACTCACTTCGTCTTCCCCAGGACCACTAATTATTTCTCCATGTTTTCCTGTGAGATCTGAGGCCAGCTTTCTTCTTCCTCCCTCTGGCCTCTCCACGAACGATCTCCATTCTCTAGACAACATGTCTAGAACCGAGTCTTATAGGCACCGAGAGAGTGTGTCTTGAGGGCAGTTGGCGTTTCTAGGACACGAGTGACATCACAAAATTCCGAGAGCTCTCTGGGATACCGTGGAATTTCCAGAGAAGGGACTGCTGATGTCGTGAGGCACGGCCTTTACCTCCTTGCTGATATTTCTCCCCGAACTGACCGACCGACCGACCGACCGACCAACCGGAACCTGAGGTTTCCTTTCCAGGAGTCTCTCCTCCGACACAGAGGGAGCCATTCAGGATTTCCTCCTTCCAAAACCAGAAATTTCTCTCTGCTTCATTAATATCTTCTCACTACTTCCTGAACCCATGGGGAGTTAGTTAGTTGAACACTCACTTTTTTCATGAATGACCCTTCCTCCCTCTCCTGAACATCTCATATTACTGATTCATACTCAGTAAAACAGTAATATGAGAAATTAGGCCAGGAGGACATGGAAGATGAGGGTTGAGTCTTCTGAAGTGAACAAGCACTTAGGGAAGGCTAAACTTAAGGGAATTTGACTCTGAGTGGCAAGACATGAATAGCTGCTGCCAAGGCACAGATACAGGCACCAACTGGGCCCTCGGCATCCTCCTGCATCATCAGAGCTGTGTGGGAAACTCAGCCCAAAGGAGGGGCCGTGTTCAAAGGGAGAGGGCATTTTCGAGGACAGCACTGTTTTCTTTTTCTTCTTTCTTTCTTTCTTTCTTTCTTTCTTTCTTTTTTTTTTTCGAGACAGGGTTGTTCTGTAGTTTTTTTTTTTTTTTTTTGGAGCCTGTCCTGGAACTAGCTCTTGTAGACCAGGCTGGTCTTGAACTCACATGCTTTCTTTTTTTTTCTATTGGATATTTTTGACTTCTTTATCAAAGATCAGGTGTTCGAAGATGTGTGGATCGATATCCGGGTCTTCTATTCGGTTCCATTGGTCCTCCTGTCTGTTCTTATGCCAGGACCAGGCTGTTTTCAGAACTGTAGCTTACAGAGTGTTCTTGCAGGTGGGGCACAGAAGAGGTTAATTACGGTACCTTAGTTCTTCTGCTTTTCTAGCAGACCGGAGCCCAGCTGACAGGAATCCAGTAGAGATGGTGTCAAGGTTCACACTGACACTAACAGCTGTAACTTGAGCAGGATTTGTGATCCACATGAAATTTGCAATGAACTGCAGCAAATCTGTGACACTCTAACTTGCTCAGGCTCAGTATCTGAACATACAGATGTTTGCAATGATCACTGGCTTCAGGATTTTTTTTTTTGTTGTTGTTGTTGTTTTGTTTTTCCACGAGACAGGGTTTCCCTGTAGCTGAAGTTTAACGGCCTGGTGTTTTTGTGACTTACTGCTTCAAAGAACTTCTCCATTTCTTTATCCCTAAGGGAAAAGAAATATAATCACTAAATACATTTAAGTGTCTTTCAACCATTTTAGATCCCTCTGTTGAGAGTTCTCTGTTTAGGTCTGTACTCCATTTTTTAAAATTGGATTATTTGTTCTTTGGATGACCAATTTCTCGACTTCTTTGTGTATTTTGGAGATTAGTGAAGATCTTTTCCCATTCTGTAAGGCCGTCGTTTTGTCTTGTTGGCCATGTTCTTTGCTTTACAGAAGCTTTTCAGTTTCAGGAGGTCTCACTTATTAATTGTTTCTCTCAGTGTCTGTTTTTTTTTCTTTTTTTTTCTTTTTTCTTTCTTTTTTTTTCTTTTTTTTCTTTTTTTCTTTTTTTCTTTTTTTTTTCTTCTTCTTTTCTTTTTTTTTCTTTTTTTTCTCTCTTTAGTTTTTTTCTTTGTTCTTTTTTTTTGTTTTGTTTTTCTTTTTTTTTTCTTTTTTCTTTTTCTCTCAGTGTCTGTGCTACTGGGGTTCTATTTAGCAAGCGTTCTCCTGTGCCAATGTGTTCAAGTGCATTTGATATTTTTATTTTTATATTCTTTTATTGTGGATGAAGTCAATTATTTGAACTCTCAAATATTTTTATTGTTATTATCTCTCTATTTGTTTGCTTATTTGTGGTTGTTCACCAACTTGACTATCTAGAGGAAGTAAAAGTCGTAACAAGGTTTCCGTAGGTGAACCTGCGGAAGGATCATTAACGTGAGAGAGCAGCGGCGGCGGCTCTGCCCGCCCGCTCGCCTGCCTCGCCCGAGTTCTCGCCGGGAGGCGCGCTCCCCGGGTCGCACGTGTGTTGTGCGCACGGAAGTGTGCGTGCGCACGGGCGCGCGTGGCGGTCATGAGAGAGAGGTCGAGAGAGGGGGAAGGGGGACGGGCGCCGGCTCGCCTGCCCTCCTCGCCCCGTCCGAGGACCCGTGTCTGGCTCTGCCGCTGGCGGCTCACGGCGGACGGCGGCTCTCTTCCCGCTCTCGCTCTCCTCCGTCCACTCCCGCTGCTTGCCTCACCGCACCGCAGCGGCCGGCGGGTGTGTCCCCTCTTTCCCGGGCGCGCGCCTTTCCCTCTCCATCCCTCTTCCCGGGGGAGGATGGGCGAGGGTCTGGCGGCGCCCCGGGCCCCCTCTCGCCGCCGACCTCCGCTCGCGTGCCGTGGCGCCGCGGCGCGCCTGTCGGGGAGGCGGCGGAGGTTGGGCGCACTTTTTTTTCCCCCCTCTCCACCTCCTTCTCCAAAGGACCGGGGTAGACCAGTAGTCCCTCCCACCGGGCGGGAGGCCATTTTTTTCCCCCGGGGATGCGGCGGGTCGACCAGATGTCCCGCTGGACTCTTTTTTTTTTTTTTTTTTTTTTTTAATGTATAATATATATTATATCTTCCTAGACCTGACGGGTCGACCAGTTGTCTCTGTGCACTTCCTTTTTTTTGACGGACTGGAAGCGGGTCGACCAGTTGTCCGATTAAATATTTGGCCTTAAAATGCTAAGTACCGGGGTTGACCAGTTGGCCTTGTGAACTTGGGTCGACCAGTTGTCTTTTTCCATGTCTTGATTGAATGATGTCATTCTTCAATGTGTTGGTGGTTAGTTTATCTCTTTTGTTCTCTATGCCAACACGCCCCACTCACCAAACACTTTTTTTTTAATTTATTTATTTACTTATTTTTATTTTACTTTTTTATTATTTATTTATTTATTTATACATACATACATACATACATACATACATCCTGTCTATCTGTCCAGATGGGGCAGGGGTAGAAGGGGCTAGCTATGAGAGGAAGGTGCTCGGTGGGCATCCAGTTGTAAATAAGGCTGGGAATAAATAGCTGAATATTAATTCATTTGAGTAATATTAAAACTGTTCAAGTAGAAAACAATTGCTTTCTTTTTCTGTTTGCCCAGAGATCTGACTGACTGCAACTTGGAAAGAAGACGGCCCTGCTGGACAGAGACCTCCCTCCTGCTTTGGGTGGGTCGACCAGTTTACATGTTTATTTCCACGTTTTGTCTTTTATGGATTGAATGGATGTGTCTCTCTCTTTTTTTTTTTTTTTTTGGTTTTTCGAGACAGGGTTTCTCTGTGGCTTTGGAGCCTGTCCTGGAACTAGCACTGTAGACCAGGCTGGTCTCGAACTCACAGAGATCCGCCTACCTCTGCCTCCCGAGTACTGGGATTAAAGGCGTGCGCCACCATCGCCCGGCTCTCATTTTTTTTTTCACGATTGCTTGCTTGCTTGCTTGCTTACTTACTTACTTACTTACTATCTGTTCAGCCCATCTCATTTACTTACTTCTTTAAAAAAAATGACCCACCTAGTTATTTACTTACTTACTTACTTACTTACTTGTTCATTCATTCCTTCACTTCCTTATCTTCTTTCATATATCTGTTTATTTATCTGCTGATTTAGCGTGACTCATTTACTTATTGAATGTTTCAATTATTATTTAGTTTTATTCATTTATTCATTCTTTATGTCTATTTTTATGTATGTATTTACTTACTTTCTTAATTTTTTTTTTACTTTTTAAAATTTACTTAATTTTTTTCTTTCTTTGGGAATGTAGATTCTTTCTTCCTTTCTTCCTTTCTTTCCTTCTTTCTGTCTCCTGACTGTCACTGGCTAAGAAAATGGTGGCCTCCATGTCACTGGTCAGCATAGCAGCTCCTAAAATGGAATTTGATGAAGGGATACATAGATAGATAGATAGATAGATAGATAGATAGATAGATAGATAGATAGATAGATGGGATGCGCACACGCTCACACACACACACACACACACACACACACACACACATATGCACGCACGTGCATGACATGTACAGATGGGGGGCGATTCCAATGTTTTCAGAGGAAGGTGCTCGCTGGTAATAATAAATGTGCTGGTAAATAAGGCTGGAAATAGCTGAATATTAAATCATTAAAACTCTTCAAATAAATAAAAAGCAATTCCATTTCTCTCTCTCTCTCTTTCTCACCATATACCAGCACATCTGAACTGACTGCAACATACAAAAGAAGAAGAAACACGGAAAGAAGACATCCCTGCTGGACAGGATCTGAGATGAGAATAAATTCATCGAATGGCTGCCAACAGCATTTCATTGAGAAGAGATTCCACATTTTATGCTGTACAGTTACTTAGTTAGATAGATAGATAAAGAGAGGCCTGTGAACTGGGGTGGGCTGTGGCTTCTCAGGTCACCTCAGGTCAGGGAGGGGCTGAGGAGTGTCCCATTGGCCTTGACAATAGGCAGGAGTCAGAGGTTAATGTCAGGGCAGGGCCTGAGAGTTCCTCAAAGGGAATGAATGGAGACCCTTGCTTACCTAAGAAATGCCTGACCTTGGAAAAGGACTTGTGGAAAGCGGGCCCTTGAAACTGTGGTTTCACGTCTTACTAGAAAGCTCCCTCTTGGAAGGGAAAGTCATCGTGATATCTTACTCTTTTCCCAAGGATACCCTACCTACCCTTCTGATCATTCTTACTGAATTAAGTCTTCCACTGCAAATAAATAAATAAATAAATAATAAATGAAGTGGGTGAGTGAGTGAGTGAGTAAGTAAGTAAGTAAGTAAGTAAACAAGCAAATACGTGGATGGACAAATAAATACAAAGTTTGCTGTTGTTGACTGACTTTTGATTTCATAATGAATCTCTCTCTCTCTCTCTCTCTCTCTCTCTCTCTCACACACACACACACACACACACACTAAATATACAATAAAAGGAAGCATAACACCTTTACTCAGGGGGCAGAGTGAACTCTGAAAGTTTTCCAGGCGGGGGGGGGGAGAGACAGAATATAAGAACAAAATGAGAAACAAGGAAAAATAGTGTTGGCTGGCTGGCCGGCTTTCAGTTCCCTGACAGAAATGAGCACATTGTGGAGGAAACACAAAGTTGTTACACTATGTGGGTGTGATGAGGAGAGATTGTGAGTGAGTGTCCTGTCAGAACAAAGTTAGTCCCATAGTTGATGAAATTCATTATCCCAAAACTTCAGCAGAATATATCCCAAGTTTGCAAATGTGTGATCAGCTTGTGACAGGTTGGGCTGGAGATGCTGAGAACTGGGGAGCCCTCAATGCAAGAGCAGACACTCATTCCCATGAAGAGGGAGAGAGGGAGGGAGGGAGGGAGGGAGGGAGGGAGGGAGGGAGGGAGGGATCATTCATTCCTATACTCAAGTTTAAAGAAAGATGAGTGGCTATCTATGGAGAGACCACTCACAGATATGAAAAATCATTTCCTAAAAATCAAATTTCTCAGTCAGTATGCAACTGCTATGGTGCTTCTCCTAGATAGAGCAAAACACACAAACAAACTGATTCCTTGATCTAGAGCCACAGTGCACATGCTGTGGAAAAGGGGACATGGCCAACTTGAATCACAATATTCATCAGAGCATGAAAAGAGCGTAAAAAGGACACAGAGGAGAGATAATTGTGGTCCTTCCTTCCTCCCTCCCTCCCTCCCTCCCTCCTTCCCTCAGGAAGTGACTGACAGATGAGACTTTGTCCAAGCAGGTTCTGTCTGAAATACCAGACTTGAGTTTCCCCCTCTGTGGGTATTAGCTAATCAGTCCTCCCTTCTTTCTGTAGGAAGGTGGTGCATGTCTCTCAGAACTTACCTGGTTTCCTCTGCACCAGGTGAACCAGGGAAAAGCTTTCTAAGCCTTATTCAGACCCATAGAGGCTGCGCTGTGTGTGACTTCAGAGACCTCAGGGAGTATAGGGGTGGGTGGGTGCTTGATGCTTCAGACTCATGTCATTGAAGGACATAACATAGTCTGGATTCACAGAGATTCACAACACAGAGCCATTGTCACTTACTAACAGCTCAGGACACCCAGAGCTAACAAGAAATTGCAGTCTCAGCCGGGCTTTAATCACAGCACACACACAGATCTCTGTGAATTCAAAGATGGCCTGATTTACAGAGTGAGTTTTAGGACAGCCCAAGATACAAAAAGAAACCCTTTCTTGAAAAACAAAGCAAAACAGCAAAAGAAAGAAAGACAAGGAAAAAGAAAAAAATGGCAGTCTCTTTCCACTCTCTCCTCCATTGGCTCTTAAAGAGCTCTCAAGCTGAACTGGAGACCATGGTGTCACTCAAAACTGGGAAGCCAGAAACCTTAGGGGGGTCACAGGAGTCGGACTGACTGCAGCACTTGATGCCTCAACCCTGCTAATGGCTGTGATATAAGGCATGGTAAAATACGGGCTTTGGCAGAGCACTACTCCCCTTTCTCTATTATTATTGCTACACAACGAAAAGGACCGGGGGGGGGGTGATGATGTGCAGTCAGTGCTGGTATTGAAATCTCACTGACTCCTTCCGCACTCCTTGTCAATTCCCGACTTTGTCAAATCAACTATCGTGAATCTTTGATGTGGGTTGGCCCTTTAGGAACTCAGAGAAACAAGACAGACAGACCTGTTTCATCCCAGAAACCTCCCAGTTCCTGAGCCCTAGCCCTGGAAGTCTCAAAGCCATCACATCCAGAAATCTCTCTAGTCCCTGCTAGTGGTGAACTCACTTCGTCTTCCCCAGGACCACTAATTATTTCTCCATGTTTTCCTGTGAGATCTGAGGCCAGCTTTCTTCTTCCTCCCTCTGGCCTCTCCACGAACGATCTCCATTCTCTAGACAACATGTCTAGAACCGAGTCTTATAGGCACCGAGAGAGTGTGTCTTGAGGGCAGTTGGCGTTTCTAGGACACGAGTGACATCACAAAATTCCGAGAGCTCTCTGGGATACCGTGGAATTTCCAGAGAAGGGACTGCTGATGTCGTGAGGCACGGCCTTTACCTCCTTGCTGATATTTCTCCCCGAACTGACCGACCGACCGACCGACCGACCAACCGGAACCTGAGGTTTCCTTTCCAGGAGTCTCTCCTCCGACACAGAGGGAGCCATTCAGGATTTCCTCCTTCCAAAACCAGAAATTTCTCTCTGCTTCATTAATATCTTCTCACTACTTCCTGAACCCATGGGGAGTTAGTTAGTTGAACACTCACTTTTTTCATGAATGACCCTTCCTCCCTCTCCTGAACATCTCATATTACTGATTCATACTCAGTAAATCAGTAATATGAGAAATTAGGCCAGGAGGACACGGAAGATGAGGGTTGAGTCTTCTGAAGTGAACAAGCACTTAGGGAAGGCTAAACTTAAGGGAATTTGACTCTGAGTGGCAAGACATGAATAGCTGCTGCCAAGGCACAGATACAGGCACCAACTGGGCCCTCGGCATCCTCCTGCATCATCAGAGCTGTGTGGGAAACTCAGCCCAAAGGAGGGGCCGTGTTCAAAGGGAGAGGGCATTTTCGAGGACAGCACTGTTTTCTTTTTCTTCTTTCTTTCTTTCTTTCTTTCTTTCTTTCTTTCTTTCTTTTTTTTTTTCGAGACAGGGTTGTTCTGTAGTTTTTTTTTTTTTTTTTGGAGCCTGTCCTGGAACTAGCTCTTGTAGACCAGGCTGGTCTTGAACTCACATGCTTTCTTTTTTTTTCTATTGGATATTTTTGACTTCTTTATCAAAGATCAGGTGTTCGAAGATGTGTGGATCGATATCCGGGTCTTCTATTCGGTTCCATTGGTCCTCCTGTCTGTTCTTATGCCAGGACCAGGCTGTTTTCAGAACTGTAGCTTACAGAGTGTTCTTGCAGGTGGGGCACAGAAGAGGTTAATTACGGTACCTTAGTTCTTCTGCTTTTCTAGCAGACCGGAGCCCAGCTGACAGGAATCCAGTAGAGATGGTGTCAAGGTTCACACTGACACTAACAGCTGTAACTTGAGCAGGATTTGTGATCCACATGAAATTTGCAATGAATTGCAGCAAATCTGTGACACTCTAACTTGCTCAGGCTCAGTATCTGAACATACAGATGTTTGCAATGATCACTGGCTTCAGGATTTTTTTTTTGTTGTTGTTGTTGTTTTGTTTTTCCACGAGACAGGGTTTCCCTGTAGCTGAAGTTTAACGGCCTGGTGTTTTTGTGACTTACTGCTTCAAAGAACTTCTCCATTTCTTTATCCCTAAGGGAAAAGAAATATAATCACTAAATACATTTAAGTGTCTTTCAACCATTTTAGATCCCTCTGTTGAGAGTTCTCTGTTTAGGTCTGTACTCCATTTTTTAAAATTGGATTATTTGTTCTTTGGATGACCAATTTCTCGACTTCTTTGTGTATTTTGGAGATTAGTGAAGATCTTTTCCCATTCTGTAAGGCCGTCGTTTTGTCTTGTTGGCCATGTTCTTTGCTTTACAGAAGCTTTTCAGTTTCAGGAGGTCTCACTTATTAATTGTTTCTCTCAGTGTCTGTTTTTTTTTCTTTTTTTTTCTTTTTTCTTTCTTTTTTTTTCTTTTTTTTCTTTTTTTCTTTTTTTCTTTTTTTTTTCTTCTTCTTTTCTTTTTTTTTCTTTTTTTTCTCTCTTTAGTTTTTTTCTTTGTTCTTTTTTTTTGTTTTGTTTTTCTTTTTTTTTTCTTTTTTCTTTTTCTCTCAGTGTCTGTGCTACTGGGGTTCTATTTAGCAAGCGTTCTCCTGTGCCAATGTGTTCAAGTGCATTTGATATTTTTATTTTTATATTCTTTTATTGTGGATGAAGTCAATTATTTGAACTCTCAAATATTTTTATTGTTATTATCTCTCTATTTGTTTGCTTATTTGTGGTTGTTCACCAACTTGACTATCTAGAGGAAGTAAAAGTCGTAACAAGGTTTCCGTAGGTGAACCTGCGGAAGGATCATTAACGTGAGAGAGCAGCGGCGGCGGCTCTGCCCGCCCGCTCGCCTGCCTCGCCCGAGTTCTCGCCGGGAGGCGCGCTCCCCGGGTCGCACGTGTGTTGTGCGCACGGAAGTGTGCGTGCGCACGGGCGCGCGTGGCGTTCGTGAGAGAGAGGTCGAGAGAGGGGGAAGGGGGACGGGCGCCAGCTCGCCTGCCCTCCTCGCCCCGTCCGAGGACCCGTGTCTGGCTCTGCCGCTGGCGGCTCACGGCGGACGGCGGCTCTCTTCCCGCTCTCGCTCTCCTCCGTCCACTCCCGCTGCTTGCCTCACCGCACCGCAGCGGCCGGCGGGTGTGTCCCCTCTTTCCCGGGCGCGCGCCTTTCCCTCTCCATCCCTCTTCCCGGGGGAGGATGGGCGAGGGTCTGGCGGCGCCCCGGGCCCCCTCTCGCCGCCGACCTCCGCTCGCGCGCCGTGGCGCCGCGGCGCGCCTGTCGGGGAGGCGGCGGAGGTTGGGCGCACTTTTTTTTCCCCCCTCTCCACCTCCTTCTCCAAAGGACCGGGGTAGACCAGTAGTCCCTCCCACCGGGCGGGAGGCCATTTTTTTCCCCCGGGGATGCGGCGGGTCGACCAGATGTCCCGCTGGACTCTTTTTTTTTTTTTTTTTTTTTTTTTTAATGTATAATATATATTATATCTTCCTAGACCTGACGGGTCGACCAGTTGTCTCTGTGCACTTCCTTTTTTTTGACGGACTGGAAGCGGGTCGACCAGTTGTCCGATTAAATATTTGGCCTTAAAATGCTAAGTACCGGGGTTGACCAGTTGGCCTTGTGAACTTGGGTCGACCAGTTGTCTTTTTCCATGTCTTGATTGAATGATGTCATTCTTCAATGTGTTGGTGGTTAGTTTATCTCTTTTGTTCTCTATGCCAACACGCCCCACTCACCAAACACTTTTTTTTTTAATTTATTTATTTACTTATTTTTATTTTACTTTTTTATTATTTATTTATTTATTTATACATACATACATACATACATACATCCTGTCTATCTGTCCAGATGGGGCAGGGGTAGAAGGGGCTAGCTATGAGAGGAAGGTGCTCGGTGGGCATCCAGTTGTAAATAAGGCTGGGAATAAATAGCTGAATATTAATTCATTTGAGTAATATTAAAACTGTTCAAGTAGAAAACAATTGCTTTCTTTTTCTGTTTGCCCAGAGATCTGACTGACTGCAACTTGGAAAGAAGACGGCCCTGCTGGACAGAGACCTCCCTCCTGCTTTGGGTGGGTCGACCAGTTTACATGTTTATTTCCACGTTTTGTCTTTTATGGATTGAATGGATGTGTCTCTCTCTCTCTTTTTTTTTTTTTTTTTTGGTTTTTCGAGACAGGGTTTCTCTGTGGCTTTGGAGCCTGTCCTGGAACTAGCACTGTAGACCAGGCTGGTCTCAAACTCACAGAGATCCGCCTACCTCTGCCTCCCGAGTACTGGGATTAAAGGCGTGCGCCACCATCGCCCGGCTCTCATTTTTTTTTTCACGATTGCTTGCTTGCTTGCTTGCTTACTTACTTACTTACTTACTATCTGTTCAGCCCATCTCATTTACTTACTTCTTTAAAAAAAATGACCCACCAAGTTATTTACTTACTTACTTACTTACTTACTTGTTCATTCATTCCTTCACTTCCTTATCTTCTTTCATATATCTGTTTATTTATCTGCTGATTTAGCGTGACTCATTTACTTATTGAATGTTTCAATTATTATTTAGTTTTACTCATTTATTCATTCTTTATGTCTATTTTTATGTATGTATTTACTTACTTTCTTAATTTTTTTTTTACTTTTTAAAATTTACTTAATTTTTTTCTTTCTTTGGGAATGTAGATTCTTTCTTCCTTTCTTCCTTTCTTTCCTTCTTTCTGTCTCCTGACTGTCACTGGCTAAGAAAATGGTGGCCTCCATGTCACTGGTCAGCATAGCAGCTCCTAAAATGGAATTTGATGAAGGGATACATAGATAGATAGATAGATAGATAGATAGATAGATAGATAGATAGATAGATAGATAGATAGATAGATGGGATGCGCACACGCTCACACACACACACACACACACACACACACACACATATGCACGCACGTGCATGACATGTACAGATGGGGGGCGATTCCAATGTTTTCAGAGGAAGGTGCTCGCTGGTAATAATAAATGTGCTGGTAAATAAGGCTGGAAATAGCTGAATATTAAATCATTAAAACTCTTCAAATAAATAAAAAGCAATTCCATTTCTCTCTCTCTCTCTTTCTCACCATATACCAGCACATCTGAACTGACTGCAACATACAAAAGAAGAAGAAACACGGAAAGAAGACATCCCTGCTGGACAGGATCTGAGATGAGAATAAATTCATCGAATGGCTGCCAACAGCATTTCATTGAGAAGAGATTCCACATTTTATGCTGTACAGTTACTTAGTTAGATAGATAGATAAAGAGAGGCCTGTGAACTGGGGTGGGCTGTGGCTTCTCAGGTCACCTCAGGTCAGGGAGGGGCTGAGGAGTGTCCCATTGGCCTTGACAATAGGCAGGAGTCAGAGGTTAATGTCAGGGCAGGGCCTGAGAGTTCCTCAAAGGGAATGAATGGAGACCCTTGCTTACCTAAGAAATGCCTGACCTTGGAAAAGGACTTGTGGAAAGCGGGCCCTTGAAACTGTGGTTTCACGTCTTACTAGAAAGCTCCCTCTTGGAAGGGAAAGTCATCGTGATATCTTACTCTTTTCCCAAGGATACCCTACCTACCCTTCTGATCATTCTTACTGAATTAAGTCTTCCACTGCAAATAAATAAATAAATAAATAATAAATGAAGTGGGTGAGTGAGTGAGTGAGTAAGTAAGTAAGTAAGTAAGTAAACAAGCAAATACGTGGATGGACAAATAAATACAAAGTTTGCTGTTGTTGACTGACTTTTGATTTCATAATGAATCTCTCTCTCTCTCTCTCTCTCTCTCTCTCTCTCTCACACACACACACACACACACACTAAATATACAATAAAAGGAAGCATAACACCTTTACTCAGGGGGCAGAGTGAACTCTGAAAGTTTTCCAGGCGGGGGGGGGGAGAGACAGAATATAAGAACAAAATGAGAAACAAGGAAAAATAGTGTTGGCTGGCTGGCCGGCTTTCAGTTCCCTGACAGAAATGAGCACATTGTGGAGGAAACACAAAGTTGTTACACTATGTGGGTGTGATGAGGAGAGATTGTGAGTGAGTGTCCTGTCAGAACAAAGTTAGTCCCATAGTTGATGAAATTCATTATCCCAAAACTTCAGCAGAATATATCCCAAGTTTGCAAATGTGTGATCAGCTTGTGACAGGTTGGGCTGGAGATGCTGAGAACTGGGGAGCCCTCAATGCAAGAGCAGACACTCATTCCCATGAAGAGGGAGAGAGGGAGGGAGGGAGGGAGGGAGGGAGGGAGGGAGGGATCATTCATTCCTATACTCAAGTTTAAAGAAAGATGAGTGGCTATCTATGGAGAGACCACTCACAGATATGAAAAATCATTTCCTAAAAATCAAATTTCTCAGTCAGTATGCAACTGCTATGGTGCTTCTCCTAGATAGAGCAAAACACACAAACAAACTGATTCCTTGATCTAGAGCCACAGTGCACATGCTGTGGAAAAGGGGACATGGCCAACTTGAATCACAATATTCATCAGAGCATGAAAAGAGCGTAAAAAGGACACAGAGGAGAGATAATTGTGGTCCTTCCTTCCTCCCTCCCTCCCTCCCTCCCTCCTTCCCTCAGGAAGTGACTGACAGATGAGACTTTGTCCAAGCAGGTTCTGTCTGAAATACCAGACTTGAGTTTCCCCCTCTGTGGGTATTAGCTAATCAGTCCTCCCTTCTTTCTGTAGGAAGGTGGTGCATGTCTCTCAGAACTTACCTGGTTTCCTCTGCACCAGGTGAACCAGGGAAAAGCTTTCTAAGCCTTATTCAGACCCATAGAGGCTGCGCTGTGTGTGACTTCAGAGACCTCAGGGAGTATAGGGGTGGGTGGGTGCTTGATGCTTCAGACTCATGTCATTGAAGGACATAACATAGTCTGGATTCACAGAGATTCACAACACAGAGCCATTGTCACTTACTAACAGCTCAGGACACCCAGAGCTAACAAGAAATTGCAGTCTCAGCCGGGCTTTAATCACAGCACACACACAGATCTCTGTGAATTCAAAGATGGCCTGATTTACAGAGTGAGTTTTAGGACAGCCCAAGATACAAAAAGAAACCCTTTCTTGAAAAACAAAGCAAAACAGCAAAAGAAAGAAAGACAAGGAAAAAGAAAAAAATGGCAGTCTCTTTCCACTCTCTCCTCCATTGGCTCTTAAAGAGCTCTCAAGCTGAACTGGAGACCATGGTGTCACTCAAAACTGGGAAGCCAGAAACCTTAGGGGGGTCACAGGAGTCGGACTGACTGCAGCACTTGATGCCTCAACCCTGCTAATGGCTGTGATATAAGGCATGGTAAAATACGGGCTTTGGCAGAGCACTACTCCCCTTTCTCTATTATTATTGCTACACAACGAAAAGGACCGGGGGGGGGGGTGATGATGTGCAGTCAGTGCTGGTATTGAAATCTCACTGACTCCTTCCGCACTCCTTGTCAATTCCCGACTTTGTCAAATCAACTATCGTGAATCTTTGATGTGGGTTGGCCCTTTAGGAACTCAGAGAAACAAGACAGACAGACCTGTTTCATCCCAGAAACCTCCCAGTTCCTGAGCCCTAGCCCTGGAAGTCTCAAAGCCATCACATCCAGAAATCTCTCTAGTCCCTGCTAGTGGTGAACTCACTTCGTCTTCCCCAGGACCACTAATTATTTCTCCATGTTTTCCTGTGAGATCTGAGGCCAGCTTTCTTCTTCCTCCCTCTGGCCTCTCCACGAACGATCTCCATTCTCTAGACAACATGTCTAGAACCGAGTCTTATAGGCACCGAGAGAGTGTGTCTTGAGGGCAGTTGGCGTTTCTAGGACACGAGTGACATCACAAAATTCCGAGAGCTCTCTGGGATACCGTGGAATTTCCAGAGAAGGGACTGCTGATGTCGTGAGGCACGGCCTTTACCTCCTTGCTGATATTTCTCCCCGAACTGACCGACCGACCGACCGACCGACCAACCGGAACCTGAGGTTTCCTTTCCAGGAGTCTCTCCTCCGACACAGAGGGAGCCATTCAGGATTTCCTCCTTCCAAAACCAGAAATTTCTCTCTGCTTCATTAATATCTTCTCACTACTTCCTGAACCCATGGGGAGTTAGTTAGTTGAACACTCACTTTTTTCATGAATGACCCTTCCTCCCTCTCCTGAACATCTCATATTACTGATTCATACTCAGTAAATCAGTAATATGAGAAATTAGGCCAGGAGGACACGGAAGATGAGGGTTGAGTCTTCTGAAGTGAACAAGCACTTAGGGAAGGCTAAACTTAAGGGAATTTGACTCTGAGTGGCAAGACATGAATAGCTGCTGCCAAGGCACAGATACAGGCACCAACTGGGCCCTCGGCATCCTCCTGCATCATCAGAGCTGTGTGGGAAACTCAGCCCAAAGGAGGGGCCGTGTTCAAAGGGAGAGGGCATTTTCGAGGACAGCACTGTTTTCTTTTTCTTCTTTCTTTCTTTCTTTCTTTCTTTCTTTCTTTCTTTCTTTCTTTCTTTTTTTTTTTCGAGACAGGGTTGTTCTGTAGTTTTTTTTTTTTTTTTTGGAGCCTGTCCTGGAACTAGCTCTTGTAGACCAGGCTGGTCTTGAACTCACATGCTTTCTTTTTTTTTCTATTGGATATTTTTGACTTCTTTATCAAAGATCAGGTGTTCGAAGATGTGTGGATCGATATCCGGGTCTTCTATTCGGTTCCATTGGTCCTCCTGTCTGTTCTTATGCCAGGACCAGGCTGTTTTCAGAACTGTAGCTTACAGAGTGTTCTTGCAGGTGGGGCACAGAAGAGGTTAATTACGGTACCTTAGTTCTTCTGCTTTTCTAGCAGACCGGAGCCCAGCTGACAGGAATCCAGTAGAGATGGTGTCAAGGTTCACACTGACACTAACAGCTGTAACTTGAGCAGGATTTGTGATCCACATGAAATTTGCAATGAATTGCAGCAAATCTGTGACACTCTAACTTGCTCAGGCTCAGTATCTGAACATACAGATGTTTGCAATGATCACTGGCTTCAGGATTTTTTTTTTGTTGTTGTTGTTGTTTTGTTTTTCCACGAGACAGGGTTTCCCTGTAGCTGAAGTTTAACGGCCTGGTGTTTTTGTGACTTACTGCTTCAAAGAACTTCTCCATTTCTTTATCCCTAAGGGAAAAGAAATATAATCACTAAATACATTTAAGTGTCTTTCAACCATTTTAGATCCCTCTGTTGAGAGTTCTCTGTTTAGGTCTGTACTCCATTTTTTAAAATTGGATTATTTGTTCTTTGGATGACCAATTTCTCGACTTCTTTGTGTATTTTGGAGATTAGTGAAGATCTTTTCCCATTCTGTAAGGCCGTCGTTTTGTCTTGTTGGCCATGTTCTTTGCTTTACAGAAGCTTTTCAGTTTCAGGAGGTCTCACTTATTAATTGTTTCTCTCAGTGTCTGTTTTTTTTTTCTTTTTTTTTCTTTTTTCTTTCTTTTTTTTTCTTTTTTTTCTTTTTTTCTTTTTTTCTTTTTTTTTTCTTCTTCTTTTCTTTTTTTTTCTTTTTTTTCTCTCTTTAGTTTTTTTCTTTGTTCTTTTTTTTTGTTTTGTTTTTCTTTTTTTTTTCTTTTTTCTTTTTCTCTCAGTGTCTGTGCTACTGGGGTTCTATTTAGCAAGCGTTCTCCTGTGCCAATGTGTTCAAGTGCATTTGATATTTTTATTTTTATATTCTTTTATTGTGGATGAAGTCAATTATTTGAACTCTCAAATATTTTTATTGTTATTATCTCTCTATTTGTTTGCTTATTTGTGGTTGTTCACCAACTTGACTATCTAGAGGAAGTAAAAGTCGTAACAAGGTTTCCGTAGGTGAACCTGCGGAAGGATCATTAACGTGAGAGAGCAGCGGCGGCGGCTCTGCCCGCCCGCTCGCCTGCCTCGCCCGAGTTCTCGCCGGGAGGCGCGCTCCCCGGGTCGCACGTGTGTTGTGCGCACGGAAGTGTGCGTGCGCACGGGCGCGCGTGGCGGTCGTGAGAGAGAGGTCGAGAGAGGGGGAAGGGGGACGGGCGCCGGCTCGCCTGCCCTCCTCGCCCCGTCCGAGGACCCGTGTCTGGCTCTGCCGCTGGCGGCTCACGGCGGACGGCGGCTCTCTTCCCGCTCTCGCTCTCCTCCGTCCACTCCCGCTGCTTGCCTCACCGCACCGCAGCGGCCGGCGGGTGTGTCCCCTCTTTCCCGGGCGCGCGCCTTTCCCTCTCCATCCCTCTTCCCGGGGGAGGATGGGCGAGGGTCTGGCGGCGCCCCGGGCCCCCTCTCGCCGCCGACCTCCGCTCGCGCGCCGTGGCGCCGCGGCGCGCCTGTCGGGGAGGCGGCGGAGGTTGGGCGCACTTTTTTTTCCCCCCTCTCCACCTCCTTCTCCAAAGGACCGGGGTAGACCAGTAGTCCCTCCCACCGGGCGGGAGGCCATTTTTTTCCCCCGGGGATGCGGCGGGTCGACCAGATGTCCCGCTGGACTCTTTTTTTTTTTTTTTTTTTTTTTTTAATGTATAATATATATTATATCTTCCTAGACCTGACGGGTCGACCAGTTGTCTCTGTGCACTTCCTTTTTTTTGACGGACTGGAAGCGGGTCGACCAGTTGTCCGATTAAATATTTGGCCTTAAAATGCTAAGTACCGGGGTTGACCAGTTGGCCTTGTGAACTTGGGTCGACCAGTTGTCTTTTTCCATGTCTTGATTGAATGATGTCATTCTTCAATGTGTTGGTGGTTAGTTTATCTCTTTTGTTCTCTATGCCAACACGCCCCACTCACCAAACACTTTTTTTTTTAATTTATTTATTTACTTATTTTTATTTTACTTTTTTATTATTTATTTATTTATTTATACATACATACATACATACATACATACATCCTGTCTATCTGTCCAGATGGGGCAGGGGTAGAAGGGGCTAGCTATGAGAGGAAGGTGCTCGGTGGGCATCCAGTTGTAAATAAGGCTGGGAATAAATAGCTGAATATTAATTCATTTGAGTAATATTAAAACTGTTCAAGTAGAAAACAATTGCTTTCTTTTTCTGTTTGCCCAGAGATCTGACTGACTGCAACTTGGAAAGAAGACGGCCCTGCTGGACAGAGACCTCCCTCCTGCTTTGGGTGGGTCGACCAGTTTACATGTTTATTTCCACGTTTTGTCTTTTATGGATTGAATGGATGTGTCTCTCTCTTTTTTTTTTTTTTTTTGGTTTTTCGAGACAGGGTTTCTCTGTGGCTTTGGAGCCTGTCCTGGAACTAGCACTGTAGACCAGGCTGGTCTCGAACTCACAGAGATCCGCCTACCTCTGCCTCCCGAGTACTGGGATTAAAGGCGTGCGCCACCATCGCCCGGCTCTCATTTTTTTTTTCACGATTGCTTGCTTGCTTGCTTGCTTACTTACTTACTTACTTACTATCTGTTCAGCCCATCTCATTTACTTACTTCTTTAAAAAAAATGACCCACCTAGTTATTTACTTACTTACTTACTTACTTACTTGTTCATTCATTCCTTCACTTCCTTATCTTCTTTCATATATCTGTTTATTTATCTGCTGATTTAGCGTGACTCATTTACTTATTGAATGTTTCAATTATTATTTAGTTTTATTCATTTATTCATTCTTTATGTCTATTTTTATGTATGTATTTACTTACTTTCTTAATTTTTTTTTTACTTTTTAAAATTTACTTAATTTTTTTCTTTCTTTGGGAATGTAGATTCTTTCTTCCTTTCTTCCTTTCTTTCCTTCTTTCTGTCTCCTGACTGTCACTGGCTAAGAAAATGGTGGCCTCCATGTCACTGGTCAGCATAGCAGCTCCTAAAATGGAATTTGATGAAGGGATACATAGATAGATAGATAGATAGATAGATAGATAGATAGATAGATAGATAGATAGATAGATAGATGGGATGCGCACACGCTCACACACACACACACACACACACACACACACATATGCACGCACGTGCATGACATGTACAGATGGGGGGCGATTCCAATGTTTTCAGAGGAAGGTGCTCGCTGGTAATAATAAATGTGCTGGTAAATAAGGCTGGAAATAGCTGAATATTAAATCATTAAAACTCTTCAAATAAATAAAAAGCAATTCCATTTCTCTCTCTCTCTCTTTCTCACCATATACCAGCACATCTGAACTGACTGCAACATACAAAAGAAGAAGAAACACGGAAAGAAGACATCCCTGCTGGACAGGATCTGAGATGAGAATAAATTCATCGAATGGCTGCCAACAGCATTTCATTGAGAAGAGATTCCACATTTTATGCTGTACAGTTACTTAGTTAGATAGATAGATAAAGAGAGGCCTGTGAACTGGGGTGGGCTGTGGCTTCTCAGGTCACCTCAGGTCAGGGAGGGGCTGAGGAGTGTCCCATTGGCCTTGACAATAGGCAGGAGTCAGAGGTTAATGTCAGGGCAGGGCCTGAGAGTTCCTCAAAGGGAATGAATGGAGACCCTTGCTTACCTAAGAAATGCCTGACCTTGGAAAAGGACTTGTGGAAAGCGGGCCCTTGAAACTGTGGTTTCACGTCTTACTAGAAAGCTCCCTCTTGGAAGGGAAAGTCATCGTGATATCTTACTCTTTTCCCAAGGATACCCTACCTACCCTTCTGATCATTCTTACTGAATTAAGTCTTCCACTGCAAATAAATAAATAAATAAATAATAAATGAAGTGGGTGAGTGAGTGAGTGAGTAAGTAAGTAAGTAAGTAAGTAAACAAGCAAATACGTGGATGGACAAATAAATACAAAGTTTGCTGTTGTTGACTGACTTTTGATTTCATAATGAATCTCTCTCTCTCTCTCTCTCTCTCTCTCTCTCACACACACACACACACACACACACACTAAATATACAATAAAAGGAAGCATAACACCTTTACTCAGGGGGCAGAGTGAACTCTGAAAGTTTTCCAGGCGGGGGGGGGGGAGAGACAGAATATAAGAACAAAATGAGAAACAAGGAAAAATAGTGTTGGCTGGCTGGCCGGCTTTCAGTTCCCTGACAGAAATGAGCACATTGTGGAGGAAACACAAAGTTGTTACACTATGTGGGTGTGATGAGGAGAGATTGTGAGTGAGTGTCCTGTCAGAACAAAGTTAGTCCCATAGTTGATGAAATTCATTATCCCAAAACTTCAGCAGAATATATCCCAAGTTTGCAAATGTGTGATCAGCTTGTGACAGGTTGGGCTGGAGATGCTGAGAACTGGGGAGCCCTCAATGCAAGAGCAGACACTCATTCCCATGAAGAGGGAGAGAGGGAGGGAGGGAGGGAGGGAGGGAGGGAGGGATCATTCATTCCTATACTCAAGTTTAAAGAAAGATGAGTGGCTATCTATGGAGAGACCACTCACAGATATGAAAAATCATTTCCTAAAAATCAAATTTCTCAGTCAGTATGCAACTGCTATGGTGCTTCTCCTAGATAGAGCAAAACACACAAACAAACTGATTCCTTGATCTAGAGCCACAGTGCACATGCTGTGGAAAAGGGGACATGGCCAACTTGAATCACAATATTCATCAGAGCATGAAAAGAGCGTAAAAAGGACACAGAGGAGAGATAATTGTGGTCCTTCCTTCCTCCCTCCCTCCCTCCCTCCCTCCTTCCCTCAGGAAGTGACTGACAGATGAGACTTTGTCCAAGCAGGTTCTGTCTGAAATACCAGACTTGAGTTTCCCCCTCTGTGGGTATTAGCTAATCAGTCCTCCCTTCTTTCTGTAGGAAGGTGGTGCATGTCTCTCAGAACTTACCTGGTTTCCTCTGCACCAGGTGAACCAGGGAAAAGCTTTCTAAGCCTTATTCAGACCCATAGAGGCTGCGCTGTGTGTGACTTCAGAGACCTCAGGGAGTATAGGGGTGGGTGGGTGCTTGATGCTTCAGACTCATGTCATTGAAGGACATAACATAGTCTGGATTCACAGAGATTCACAACACAGAGCCATTGTCACTTACTAACAGCTCAGGACACCCAGAGCTAACAAGAAATTGCAGTCTCAGCCGGGCTTTAATCACAGCACACACACAGATCTCTGTGAATTCAAAGATGGCCTGATTTACAGAGTGAGTTTTAGGACAGCCCAAGATACAAAAAGAAACCCTTTCTTGAAAAACAAAGCAAAACAGCAAAAGAAAGAAAGACAAGGAAAAAGAAAAAAATGGCAGTCTCTTTCCACTCTCTCCTCCATTGGCTCTTAAAGAGCTCTCAAGCTGAACTGGAGACCATGGTGTCACTCAAAACTGGGAAGCCAGAAACCTTAGGGGGGTCACAGGAGTCGGACTGACTGCAGCACTTGATGCCTCAACCCTGCTAATGGCTGTGATATAAGGCATGGTAAAATACGGGCTTTGGCAGAGCACTACTCCCCTTTCTCTATTATTATTGCTACACAACGAAAAGGACCGGGGGGGGGGTGATGATGTGCAGTCAGTGCTGGTATTGAAATCTCACTGACTCCTTCCGCACTCCTTGTCAATTCCCGACTTTGTCAAATCAACTATCGTGAATCTTTGATGTGGGTTGGCCCTTTAGGAACTCAGAGAAACAAGACAGACAGACCTGTTTCATCCCAGAAACCTCCCAGTTCCTGAGCCCTAGCCCTGGAAGTCTCAAAGCCATCACATCCAGAAATCTCTCTAGTCCCTGCTAGTGGTGAACTCACTTCGTCTTCCCCAGGACCACTAATTATTTCTCCATGTTTTCCTGTGAGATCTGAGGCCAGCTTTCTTCTTCCTCCCTCTGGCCTCTCCACGAACGATCTCCATTCTCTAGACAACATGTCTAGAACCGAGTCTTATAGGCACCGAGAGAGTGTGTCTTGAGGGCAGTTGGCGTTTCTAGGACACGAGTGACATCACAAAATTCCGAGAGCTCTCTGGGATACCGTGGAATTTCCAGAGAAGGGACTGCTGATGTCGTGAGGCACGGCCTTTACCTCCTTGCTGATATTTCTCCCCGAACTGACCGACCGACCGACCGACCGACCAACCGGAACCTGAGGTTTCCTTTCCAGGAGTCTCTCCTCCGACACAGAGGGAGCCATTCAGGATTTCCTCCTTCCAAAACCAGAAATTTCTCTCTGCTTCATTAATATCTTCTCACTACTTCCTGAACCCATGGGGAGTTAGTTAGTTGAACACTCACTTTTTTCATGAATGACCCTTCCTCCCTCTCCTGAACATCTCATATTACTGATTCATACTCAGTAAAACAGTAATATGAGAAATTAGGCCAGGAGGACATGGAAGATGAGGGTTGAGTCTTCTGAAGTGAACAAGCACTTAGGGAAGGCTAAACTTAAGGGAATTTGACTCTGAGTGGCAAGACATGAATAGCTGCTGCCAAGGCACAGATACAGGCACCAACTGGGCCCTCGGCATCCTCCTGCATCATCAGAGCTGTGTGGGAAACTCAGCCCAAAGGAGGGGCCGTGTTCAAAGGGAGAGGGCATTTTCGAGGACAGCACTGTTTTCTTTTTCTTCTTTCTTTCTTTCTTTCTTTCTTTCTTTCTTTCTTTCTTTCTTTTTTTTTTTCGAGACAGGGTTGTTCTGTAGTTTTTTTTTTTTTTTTTGGAGCCTGTCCTGGAACTAGCTCTTGTAGACCAGGCTGGTCTTGAACTCACATGCTTTCTTTTTTTTTCTATTGGATATTTTTGACTTCTTTATCAAAGATCAGGTGTTCGAAGATGTGTGGATCGATATCCGGGTCTTCTATTCGGTTCCATTGGTCCTCCTGTCTGTTCTTATGCCAGGACCAGGCTGTTTTCAGAACTGTAGCTTACAGAGTGTTCTTGCAGGTGGGGCACAGAAGAGGTTAATTACGGTACCTTAGTTCTTCTGCTTTTCTAGCAGACCGGAGCCCAGCTGACAGGAATCCAGTAGAGATGGTGTCAAGGTTCACACTGACACTAACAGCTGTAACTTGAGCAGGATTTGTGATCCACATGAAATTTGCAATGAATTGCAGCAAATCTGTGACACTCTAACTTGCTCAGGCTCAGTATCTGAACATACAGATGTTTGCAATGATCACTGGCTTCAGGATTTTTTTTTTTTTTGTTGTTGTTGTTTTGTTTTTCCACGAGACAGGGTTTCCCTGTAGCTGAAGTTTAACGGCCTGGTGTTTTTGTGACTTACTGCTTCAAAGAACTTCTCCATTTCTTTATCCCTAAGGGAAAAGAAATATAATCACTAAATACATTTAAGTGTCTTTCAACCATTTTAGATCCCTCTGTTGAGAGTTCTCTGTTTAGGTCTGTACTCCATTTTTTAAAATTGGATTATTTGTTCTTTGGATGACCAATTTCTCGAGTTCTTTGTGTATTTTGGAGATTAGTGAAGATCTTTTCCCATTCTGTAAGGCCGTCGTTTTGTCTTGTTGGCCATGTTCTTTGCTTTACAGAAGCTTTTCAGTTTCAGGAGGTCTCACTTATTAATTGTTTCTCTCAGTGTCTGTTTTTTTTTCTTTTTTTTTCTTTTTTCTTTCTTTTTTTTTCTTTTTTTTCTTTTTTTCTTTTTTTCTTTTTTTTTTCTTCTTCTTTTCTTTTTTTTTCTTTTTTTTCTCTCTTTAGTTTTTTTCTTTGTTCTTTTTTTTTGTTTTGTTTTTCTTTTTTTTTTCTTTTTTCTTTTTCTCTCAGTGTCTGTGCTACTGGGGTTCTATTTAGCAAGCGTTCTCCTGTGCCAATGTGTTCAAGTGCATTTGATATTTTTATTTTTATATTCTTTTATTGTGGATGAAGTCAATTATTTGAACTCTCAAATATTTTTATTGTTATTATCTCTCTATTTGTTTGCTTATTTGTGGTTGTTCACCAACTTGACTATCTAGAGGAAGTAAAAGTCGTAACAAGGTTTCCGTAGGTGAACCTGCGGAAGGATCATTAACGTGAGAGAGCAGCGGCGGCGGCTCTGCCCGCCCGCTCGCCTGCCTCGCCCGAGTTCTCGCCGGGAGGCGCGCTCCCCGGGTCGCACGTGTGTTGTGCGCACGGAAGTGTGCGTGCGCACGGGCGCGCGTGGCGGTCGTGAGAGAGAGGTCGAGAGAGGGGGAAGGGGCACGGGCGCCGGCTCGCCTGCCCTCCTCGCCCCGTCCGAGGACCCGTGTCTGGCTCTGCCGCTGGCGGCTCACGGCGGACGGCGGCTCTCTTCCCGCTCTCGCTCTCCTCCGTCCACTCCCGCTGCTTGCCTCACCGCACCGCAGCGGCCGGCGGGTGTGTCCCCTCTTTCCCGGGCGCGCGCCTTTCCCTCTCCATCCCTCTTCCCGGGGGAGGATGGGCGAGGGTCTGGCGGCGCCCCGGGCCCCCTCTCGCCGCCGACCTCCGCTCGCGCGCCGTGGCGCCGCGGCGCGCCTGTCGGGGAGGCGGCGGAGGTTGGGCGCACTTTTTTTTCCCCCCTCTCCACCTCCTTCTCCAAAGGACCGGGGTAGACCAGTAGTCCCTCCCACCGGGCGGGAGGCCATTTTTTTCCCCCGGGGATGCGGCGGGTCGACCAGATGTCCCGCTGGACTCTTTTTTTTTTTTTTTTTTTTTTTTTAATGTATAATATATATTATATCTTCCTAGACCTGACGGGTCGACCAGTTGTCTCTGTGCACTTCCTTTTTTTTGACGGACTGGAAGCGGGTCGACCAGTTGTCCGATTAAATATTTGGCCTTAAAATGCTAAGTACCGGGGTTGACCAGTTGGCCTTGTGAACTTGGGTCGACCAGTTGTCTTTTTCCATGTCTTGATTGAATGATGTCATTCTTCAATGTGTTGGTGGTTAGTTTATCTCTTTTGTTCTCTATGCCAACACGCCCCACTCACCAAACACTTTTTTTTTTAATTTATTTATTTACTTATTTTTATTTTACTTTTTTATTATTTATTTATTTATTTATACATACATACATACATACATACATCCTGTCTATCTGTCCAGATGGGGCAGGGGTAGAAGGGGCTAGCTATGAGAGGAAGGTGCTCGGTGGGCATCCAGTTGTAAATAAGGCTGGGAATAAATAGCTGAATATTAATTCATTTGAGTAATATTAAAACTGTTCAAGTAGAAAACAATTGCTTTCTTTTTCTGTTTGCCCAGAGATCTGACTGACTGCAACTTGGAAAGAAGACGGCCCTGCTGGACAGAGACCTCCCTCCTGCTTTGGGTGGGTCGACCAGTTTACATGTTTATTTCCACGTTTTGTCTTTTATGGATTGAATGGATGTGTCTCTCTCTCTCTTTTTTTTTTTTTTTTTTGGTTTTTCGAGACAGGGTTTCTCTGTGGCTTTGGAGCCTGTCCTGGAACTAGCACTGTAGACCAGGCTGGTCTCGAACTCACAGAGATCCGCCTACCTCTGCCTCCCGAGTACTGGGATTAAAGGCGTGCGCCACCATCGCCCGGCTCTCATTTTTTTTTTCACGATTGCTTGCTTGCTTGCTTGCTTACTTACTTACTTACTTACTATCTGTTCAGCCCATCTCATTTACTTACTTCTTTAAAAAAAATGACCCACCTAGTTATTTACTTACTTACTTACTTACTTACTTGTTCATTCATTCCTTCACTTCCTTATCTTCTTTCATATATCTGTTTATTTATCTGCTGATTTAGCGTGACTCATTTACTTATTGAATGTTTCAATTATTATTTAGTTTTATTCATTTATTCATTCTTTATGTCTATTTTTATGTATGTATTTACTTACTTTCTTAATTTTTTTTTTTACTTTTTAAAATTTACTTAATTTTTTTCTTTCTTTGGGAATGTAGATTCTTTCTTCCTTTCTTCCTTTCTTTCCTTCTTTCTGTCTCCTGACTGTCACTGGCTAAGAAAATGGTGGCCTCCATGTCACTGGTCAGCATAGCAGCTCCTAAAATGGAATTTGATGAAGGGATACATAGATAGATAGATAGATAGATAGATAGATAGATAGATAGATAGATAGATAGATAGATGGGATGCGCACACGCTCACACACACACACACACACACACACACACACACACATATGCACGCACGTGCATGACATGTACAGATGGGGGGCGATTCCAATGTTTTCAGAGGAAGGTGCTCGCTGGTAATAATAAATGTGCTGGTAAATAAGGCTGGAAATAGCTGAATATTAAATCATTAAAACTCTTCAAATAAATAAAAAGCAATTCCATTTCTCTCTCTCTCTCTTTCTCACCATATACCAGCACATCTGAACTGACTGCAACATACAAAAGAAGAAGAAACACGGAAAGAAGACATCCCTGCTGGACAGGATCTGAGATGAGAATAAATTCATCGAATGGCTGCCAACAGCATTTCATTGAGAAGAGATTCCACATTTTATGCTGTACAGTTACTTAGTTAGATAGATAGATAAAGAGAGGCCTGTGAACTGGGGTGGGCTGTGGCTTCTCAGGTCACCTCAGGTCAGGGAGGGGCTGAGGAGTGTCCCATTGGCCTTGACAATAGGCAGGAGTCAGAGGTTAATGTCAGGGCAGGGCCTGAGAGTTCCTCAAAGGGAATGAATGGAGACCCTTGCTTACCTAAGAAATGCCTGACCTTGGAAAAGGACTTGTGGAAAGCGGGCCCTTGAAACTGTGGTTTCACGTCTTACTAGAAAGCTCCCTCTTGGAAGGGAAAGTCATCGTGATATCTTACTCTTTTCCCAAGGATACCCTACCTACCCTTCTGATCATTCTTACTGAATTAAGTCTTCCACTGCAAATAAATAAATAAATAAATAATAAATGAAGTGGGTGAGTGAGTGAGTGAGTAAGTAAGTAAGTAAGTAAGTAAACAAGCAAATACGTGGATGGACAAATAAATACAAAGTTTGCTGTTGTTGACTGACTTTTGATTTCATAATGAATCTCTCTCTCTCTCTCTCTCTCTCTCTCTCTCACACACACACACACACACACACTAAATATACAATAAAAGGAAGCATAACACCTTTACTCAGGGGGCAGAGTGAACTCTGAAAGTTTTCCAGGCGGGGGGGGGGGAGAGACAGAATATAAGAACAAAATGAGAAACAAGGAAAAATAGTGTTGGCTGGCTGGCCGGCTTTCAGTTCCCTGACAGAAATGAGCACATTGTGGAGGAAACACAAAGTTGTTACACTATGTGGGTGTGATGAGGAGAGATTGTGAGTGAGTGTCCTGTCAGAACAAAGTTAGTCCCATAGTTGATGAAATTCATTATCCCAAAACTTCAGCAGAATATATCCCAAGTTTGCAAATGTGTGATCAGCTTGTGACAGGTTGGGCTGGAGATGCTGAGAACTGGGGAGCCCTCAATGCAAGAGCAGACACTCATTCCCATGAAGAGGGAGAGAGGGAGGGAGGGAGGGAGGGAGGGAGGGAGGGAGGGAGGGAGGGAGGGATCATTCATTCCTATACTCAAGTTTAAAGAAAGATGAGTGGCTATCTATGGAGAGACCACTCACAGATATGAAAAATCATTTCCTAAAAATCAAATTTCTCAGTCAGTATGCAACTGCTATGGTGCTTCTCCTAGATAGAGCAAAACACACAAACAAACTGATTCCTTGATCTAGAGCCACAGTGCACATGCTGTGGAAAAGGGGACATGGCCAACTTGAATCACAATATTCATCAGAGCATGAAAAGAGCGTAAAAAGGACACAGAGGAGAGATAATTGTGGTCCTTCCTTCCTCCCTCCCTCCCTCCCTCCCTCCTTCCCTCAGGAAGTGACTGACAGATGAGACTTTGTCCAAGCAGGTTCTGTCTGAAATACCAGACTTGAGTTTCCCCCTCTGTGGGTATTAGCTAATCAGTCCTCCCTTCTTTCTGTAGGAAGGTGGTGCATGTCTCTCAGAACTTACCTGGTTTCCTCTGCACCAGGTGAACCAGGGAAAAGCTTTCTAAGCCTTATTCAGACCCATAGAGGCTGCGCTGTGTGTGACTTCAGAGACCTCAGGGAGTATAGGGGTGGGTGGGTGCTTGATGCTTCAGACTCATGTCATTGAAGGACATAACATAGTCTGGATTCACAGAGATTCACAACACAGAGCCATTGTCACTTACTAACAGCTCAGGACACCCAGAGCTAACAAGAAATTGCAGTCTCAGCCGGGCTTTAATCACAGCACACACACAGATCTCTGTGAATTCAAAGATGGCCTGATTTACAGAGTGAGTTTTAGGACAGCCCAAGATACAAAAAGAAACCCTTTCTTGAAAAACAAAGCAAAACAGCAAAAGAAAGAAAGACAAGGAAAAAGAAAAAAATGGCAGTCTCTTTCCACTCTCTCCTCCATTGGCTCTTAAAGAGCTCTCAAGCTGAACTGGAGACCATGGTGTCACTCAAAACTGGGAAGCCAGAAACCTTAGGGGGGTCACAGGAGTCGGACTGACTGCAGCACTTGATGCCTCAACCCTGCTAATGGCTGTGATATAAGGCATGGTAAAATACGGGCTTTGGCAGAGCACTACTCCCCTTTCTCTATTATTATTGCTACACAACGAAAAGGACCGGGGGGGGGGGGGTGATGATGTGCAGTCAGTGCTGGTATTGAAATCTCACTGACTCCTTCCGCACTCCTTGTCAATTCCCGACTTTGTCAAATCAACTATCGTGAATCTTTGATGTGGGTTGGCCCTTTAGGAACTCAGAGAAACAAGACAGACAGACCTGTTTCATCCCAGAAACCTCCCAGTTCCTGAGCCCTAGCCCTGGAAGTCTCAAAGCCATCACATCCAGAAATCTCTCTAGTCCCTGCTAGTGGTGAACTCACTTCGTCTTCCCCAGGACCACTAATTATTTCTCCATGTTTTCCTGTGAGATCTGAGGCCAGCTTTCTTCTTCCTCCCTCTGGCCTCTCCACGAACGATCTCCATTCTCTAGACAACATGTCTAGAACCGAGTCTTATAGGCACCGAGAGAGTGTGTCTTGAGGGCAGTTGGCGTTTCTAGGACACGAGTGACATCACAAAATTCCGAGAGCTCTCTGGGATACCGTGGAATTTCCAGAGAAGGGACTGCTGATGTCGTGAGGCACGGCCTTTACCTCCTTGCTGATATTTCTCCCCGAACTGACCGACCGACCGACCGACCGACCAACCGGAACCTGAGGTTTCCTTTCCAGGAGTCTCTCCTCCGACACAGAGGGAGCCATTCAGGATTTCCTCCTTCCAAAACCAGAAATTTCTCTCTGCTTCATTAATATCTTCTCACTACTTCCTGAACCCATGGGGAGTTAGTTAGTTGAACACTCACTTTTTTCATGAATGACCCTTCCTCCCTCTCCTGAACATCTCATATTACTGATTCATACTCAGTAAATCAGTAATATGAGAAATTAGGCCAGGAGGACACGGAAGATGAGGGTTGAGTCTTCTGAAGTGAACAAGCACTTAGGGAAGGCTAAACTTAAGGGAATTTGACTCTGAGTGGCAAGACATGAATAGCTGCTGCCAAGGCACAGATACAGGCACCAACTGGGCCCTCGGCATCCTCCTGCATCATCAGAGCTGTGTGGGAAACTCAGCCCAAAGGAGGGGCCGTGTTCAAAGGGAGAGGGCATTTTCGAGGACAGCACTGTTTTCTTTTTCTTCTTTCTTTCTTTCTTTCTTTCTTTCTTTCTTTCTTTCTTTCTTTCTTTTTTTTTTTCGAGACAGGGTTGTTCTGTAGTTTTTTTTTTTTTTTTTGGAGCCTGTCCTGGAACTAGCTCTTGTAGACCAGGCTGGTCTTGAACTCACATGCTTTCTTTTTTTTTCTATTGGATATTTTTGACTTCTTTATCAAAGATCAGGTGTTCGAAGATGTGTGGATCGATATCCGGGTCTTCTATTCGGTTCCATTGGTCCTCCTGTCTGTTCTTATGCCAGGACCAGGCTGTTTTCAGAACTGTAGCTTACAGAGTGTTCTTGCAGGTGGGGCACAGAAGAGGTTAATTACGGTACCTTAGTTCTTCTGCTTTTCTAGCAGACCGGAGCCCAGCTGACAGGAATCCAGTAGAGATGGTGTCAAGGTTCACACTGACACTAACAGCTGTAACTTGAGCAGGATTTGTGATCCACATGAAATTTGCAATGAATTGCAGCAAATCTGTGACACTCTAACTTGCTCAGGCTCAGTATCTGAACATACAGATGTTTGCAATGATCACTGGCTTCAGGATTTTTTTTTTTTGTTGTTGTTGTTGTTTTGTTTTTCCACGAGACAGGGTTTCCCTGTAGCTGAAGTTTAACGGCCTGGTGTTTTTGTGACTTACTGCTTCAAAGAACTTCTCCATTTCTTTATCCCTAAGGGAAAAGAAATATAATCACTAAATACATTTAAGTGTCTTTCAACCATTTTAGATCCCTCTGTTGAGAGTTCTCTGTTTAGGTCTGTACTCCATTTTTTAAAATTGGATTATTTGTTCTTTGGATGACCAATTTCTCGACTTCTTTGTGTATTTTGGAGATTAGTGAAGATCTTTTCCCATTCTGTAAGGCCGTCGTTTTGTCTTGTTGGCCATGTTCTTTGCTTTACAGAAGCTTTTCAGTTTCAGGAGGTCTCACTTATTAATTGTTTCTCTCAGTGTCTGTTTTTTTTTCTTTTTTTTTCTTTTTTCTTTCTTTTTTTTTCTTTTTTTTCTTTTTTTCTTTTTTTCTTTTTTTTTTCTTCTTCTTTTCTTTTTTTTTCTTTTTTTTCTCTCTTTAGTTTTTTTCTTTGTTCTTTTTTTTTGTTTTGTTTTTCTTTTTTTTTTCTTTTTTCTTTTTCTCTCAGTGTCTGTGCTACTGGGGTTCTATTTAGCAAGCGTTCTCCTGTGCCAATGTGTTCAAGTGCATTTGATATTTTTATTTTTATATTCTTTTATTGTGGATGAAGTCAATTATTTGAACTCTCAAATATTTTTATTGTTATTATCTCTCTATTTGTTTGCTTATTTGTGGTTGTTCACCAACTTGACTATCTAGAGGAAGTAAAAGTCGTAACAAGGTTTCCGTAGGTGAACCTGCGGAAGGATCATTAACGTGAGAGAGCAGCGGCGGCGGCTCTGCCCGCCCGCTCGCCTGCCTCGCCCGAGTTCTCGCCGGGAGGCGCGCTCCCCGGGTCGCACGTGTGTTGTGCGCACGGAAGTGTGCGTGCGCACGGGCGCGCGTGGCGGTCGTGAGAGAGAGGTCGAGAGAGGGGGAAGGGGGACGGGCGCCGGCTCGCCTGCCCTCCTCGCCCCGTCCGAGGACCCGTGTCTGGCTCTGCCGCTGGCGGCTCACGGCGGACGGCGGCTCTCTTCCCGCTCTCGCTCTCCTCCGTCCACTCCCGCTGCTTGCCTCACCGCACCGCAGCGGCCGGCGGGTGTGTCCCCTCTTTCCCGGGCGCGCGCCTTTCCCTCTCCATCCCTCTTCCCGGGGGAGGATGGGCGAGGGTCTGGCGGCGCCCCGGGCCCCCTCTCGCCGCCGACCTCCGCTCGCGCGCCGTGGCGCCGCGGCGCGCCTGTCGGGGAGGCGGCGGAGGTTGGGCGCACTTTTTTTTCCCCCCTCTCCACCTCCTTCTCCAAAGGACCGGGGTAGACCAGTAGTCCCTCCCACCGGGCGGGAGGCCATTTTTTTCCCCCGGGGATGCGGCGGGTCGACCAGATGTCCCGCTGGACTCTTTTTTTTTTTTTTTTTTTTTTAATGTATAATATATATTATATCTTCCTAGACCTGACGGGTCGACCAGTTGTCTCTGTGCACTTCCTTTTTTTTGACGGACTGGAAGCGGGTCGACCAGTTGTCCGATTAAATATTTGGCCTTAAAATGCTAAGTACCGGGGTTGACCAGTTGGCCTTGTGAACTTGGGTCGACCAGTTGTCTTTTTCCATGTCTTGATTGAATGATGTCATTCTTCAATGTGTTGGTGGTTAGTTTATCTCTTTTGTTCTCTATGCCAACACGCCCCACTCACCAAACACTTTTTTTTTTAATTTATTTATTTACTTATTTTTATTTTACTTTTTTATTATTTATTTATTTATTTATACATACATACATACATACATACATCCTGTCTATCTGTCCAGATGGGGCAGGGGTAGAAGGGGCTAGCTATGAGAGGAAGGTGCTCGGTGGGCATCCAGTTGTAAATAAGGCTGGGAATAAATAGCTGAATATTAATTCATTTGAGTAATATTAAAACTGTTCAAGTAGAAAACAATTGCTTTCTTTTTCTGTTTGCCCAGAGATCTGACTGACTGCAACTTGGAAAGAAGACGGCCCTGCTGGACAGAGACCTCCCTCCTGCTTTGGGTGGGTCGACCAGTTTACATGTTTATTTCCACGTTTTGTCTTTTATGGATTGAATGGATGTGTCTCTCTCTTTTTTTTTTTTTTTTGGTTTTTCGAGACAGGGTTTCTCTGTGGCTTTGGAGCCTGTCCTGGAACTAGCACTGTAGACCAGGCTGGTCTCGAACTCACAGAGATCCGCCTACCTCTGCCTCCCGAGTACTGGGATTAAAGGCGTGCGCCACCATCGCCCGGCTCTCATTTTTTTTTTCACGATTGCTTGCTTGCTTGCTTGCTTACTTACTTACTTACTTACTATCTGTTCAGCCCATCTCATTTACTTACTTCTTTAAAAAAAATGACCCACCTAGTTATTTACTTACTTACTTACTTACTTACTTGTTCATTCATTCCTTCACTTCCTTATCTTCTTTCATATATCTGTTTATTTATCTGCTGATTTAGCGTGACTCATTTACTTATTGAATGTTTCAATTATTATTTAGTTTTATTCATTTATTCATTCTTTATGTCTATTTTTATGTATGTATTTACTTACTTTCTTAATTTTTTTTTTACTTTTTAAAATTTACTTAATTTTTTTCTTTCTTTGGGAATGTAGATTCTTTCTTCCTTTCTTCCTTTCTTTCCTTCTTTCTGTCTCCTGACTGTCACTGGCTAAGAAAATGGTGGCCTCCATGTCACTGGTCAGCATAGCAGCTCCTAAAATGGAATTTGATGAAGGGATACATAGATAGATAGATAGATAGATAGATAGATAGATAGATAGATAGATAGATAGATGGGATGCGCACACGCTCACACACACACACACACACACACACACACACACACATATGCACGCACGTGCATGACATGTACAGATGGGGGGCGATTCCAATGTTTTCAGAGGAAGGTGCTCGCTGGTAATAATAAATGTGCTGGTAAATAAGGCTGGAAATAGCTGAATATTAAATCATTAAAACTCTTCAAATAAATAAAAAGCAATTCCATTTCTCTCTCTCTCTCTTTCTCACCATATACCAGCACATCTGAACTGACTGCAACATACAAAAGAAGAAGAAACACGGAAAGAAGACATCCCTGCTGGACAGGATCTGAGATGAGAATAAATTCATCGAATGGCTGCCAACAGCATTTCATTGAGAAGAGATTCCACATTTTATGCTGTACAGTTACTTAGTTAGATAGATAGATAAAGAGAGGCCTGTGAACTGGGGTGGGCTGTGGCTTCTCAGGTCACCTCAGGTCAGGGAGGGGCTGAGGAGTGTCCCATTGGCCTTGACAATAGGCAGGAGTCAGAGGTTAATGTCAGGGCAGGGCCTGAGAGTTCCTCAAAGGGAATGAATGGAGACCCTTGCTTACCTAAGAAATGCCTGACCTTGGAAAAGGACTTGTGGAAAGCGGGCCCTTGAAACTGTGGTTTCACGTCTTACTAGAAAGCTCCCTCTTGGAAGGGAAAGTCATCGTGATATCTTACTCTTTTCCCAAGGATACCCTACCTACCCTTCTGATCATTCTTACTGAATTAAGTCTTCCACTGCAAATAAATAAATAAATAAATAATAAATGAAGTGGGTGAGTGAGTGAGTGAGTAAGTAAGTAAGTAAGTAAGTAAACAAGCAAATACGTGGATGGACAAATAAATACAAAGTTTGCTGTTGTTGACTGACTTTTGATTTCATAATGAATCTCTCTCTCTCTCTCTCTCTCTCTCTCTCTCTCTCACACACACACACACACACACTAAATATACAATAAAAGGAAGCATAACACCTTTACTCAGGGGGCAGAGTGAACTCTGAAAGTTTTCCAGGCGGGGGGGGGGGAGAGACAGAATATAAGAACAAAATGAGAAACAAGGAAAAATAGTGTTGGCTGGCTGGCCGGCTTTCAGTTCCCTGACAGAAATGAGCACATTGTGGAGGAAACACAAAGTTGTTACACTATGTGGGTGTGATGAGGAGAGATTGTGAGTGAGTGTCCTGTCAGAACAAAGTTAGTCCCATAGTTGATGAAATTCATTATCCCAAAACTTCAGCAGAATATATCCCAAGTTTGCAAATGTGTGATCAGCTTGTGACAGGTTGGGCTGGAGATGCTGAGAACTGGGGAGCCCTCAATGCAAGAGCAGACACTCATTCCCATGAAGAGGGAGAGAGGGAGGGAGGGAGGGAGGGAGGGAGGGAGGGATCATTCATTCCTATACTCAAGTTTAAAGAAAGATGAGTGGCTATCTATGGAGAGACCACTCACAGATATGAAAAATCATTTCCTAAAAATCAAATTTCTCAGTCAGTATGCAACTGCTATGGTGCTTCTCCTAGATAGAGCAAAACACACAAACAAACTGATTCCTTGATCTAGAGCCACAGTGCACATGCTGTGGAAAAGGGGACATGGCCAACTTGAATCACAATATTCATCAGAGCATGAAAAGAGCGTAAAAAGGACACAGAGGAGAGATAATTGTGGTCCTTCCTTCCTTCCTCCCTCCCTCCCTCCCTCCTTCCCTCAGGAAGTGACTGACAGATGAGACTTTGTCCAAGCAGGTTCTGTCTGAAATACCAGACTTGAGTTTCCCCCTCTGTGGGTATTAGCTAATCAGTCCTCCCTTCTTTCTGTAGGAAGGTGGTGCATGTCTCTCAGAACTTACCTGGTTTCCTCTGCACCAGGTGAACCAGGGAAAAGCTTTCTAAGCCTTATTCAGACCCATAGAGGCTGCGCTGTGTGTGACTTCAGAGACCTCAGGGAGTATAGGGGTGGGTGGGTGCTTGATGCTTCAGACTCATGTCATTGAAGGACATAACATAGTCTGGATTCACAGAGATTCACAACACAGAGCCATTGTCACTTACTAACAGCTCAGGACACCCAGAGCTAACAAGAAATTGCAGTCTCAGCCGGGCTTTAATCACAGCACACACACAGATCTCTGTGAATTCAAAGATGGCCTGATTTACAGAGTGAGTTTTAGGACAGCCCAAGATACAAAAAGAAACCCTTTCTTGAAAAACAAAGCAAAACAGCAAAAGAAAGAAAGACAAGGAAAAAGAAAAAAATGGCAGTCTCTTTCCACTCTCTCCTCCATTGGCTCTTAAAGAGCTCTCAAGCTGAACTGGAGACCATGGTGTCACTCAAAACTGGGAAGCCAGAAACCTTAGGGGGGTCACAGGAGTCGGACTGACTGCAGCACTTGATGCCTCAACCCTGCTAATGGCTGTGATATAAGGCATGGTAAAATACGGGCTTTGGCAGAGCACTACTCCCCTTTCTCTATTATTATTGCTACACAACGAAAAGGACCGGGGGGGGGGTGATGATGTGCAGTCAGTGCTGGTATTGAAATCTCACTGACTCCTTCCGCACTCCTTGTCAATTCCCGACTTTGTCAAATCAACTATCGTGAATCTTTGATGTGGGTTGGCCCTTTAGGAACTCAGAGAAACAAGACAGACAGACCTGTTTCATCCCAGAAACCTCCCAGTTCCTGAGCCCTAGCCCTGGAAGTCTCAAAGCCATCACATCCAGAAATCTCTCTAGTCCCTGCTAGTGGTGAACTCACTTCGTCTTCCCCAGGACCACTAATTATTTCTCCATGTTTTCCTGTGAGATCTGAGGCCAGCTTTCTTCTTCCTCCCTCTGGCCTCTCCACGAACGATCTCCATTCTCTAGACAACATGTCTAGAACCGAGTCTTATAGGCACCGAGAGAGTGTGTCTTGAGGGCAGTTGGCGTTTCTAGGACACGAGTGACATCACAAAATTCCGAGAGCTCTCTGGGATACCGTGGAATTTCCAGAGAAGGGACTGCTGATGTCGTGAGGCACGGCCTTTACCTCCTTGCTGATATTTCTCCCCGAACTGACCGACCGACCGACCGACCGACCAACCGGAACCTGAGGTTTCCTTTCCAGGAGTCTCTCCTCCGACACAGAGGGAGCCATTCAGGATTTCCTCCTTCCAAAACCAGAAATTTCTCTCTGCTTCATTAATATCTTCTCACTACTTCCTGAACCCATGGGGAGTTAGTTAGTTGAACACTCACTTTTTTCATGAATGACCCTTCCTCCCTCTCCTGAACATCTCATATTACTGATTCATACTCAGTAAAACAGTAATATGAGAAATTAGGCCAGGAGGACATGGAAGATGAGGGTTGAGTCTTCTGAAGTGAACAAGCACTTAGGGAAGGCTAAACTTAAGGGAATTTGACTCTGAGTGGCAAGACATGAATAGCTGCTGCCAAGGCACAGATACAGGCACCAACTGGGCCCTCGGCATCCTCCTGCATCATCAGAGCTGTGTGGGAAACTCAGCCCAAAGGAGGGGCCGTGTTCAAAGGGAGAGGGCATTTTCGAGGACAGCACTGTTTTCTTTTTCTTCTTTCTTTCTTTCTTTCTTTCTTTCTTTCTTTCTTTCTTTCTTTCTTTCTTTTTTTTTTTTCGAGACAGGGTTGTTCTGTAGTTTTTTTTTTTTTTTTTGGAGCCTGTCCTGGAACTAGCTCTTGTAGACCAGGCTGGTCTTGAACTCACATGCTTTCTTTTTTTTTCTATTGGATATTTTTGACTTCTTTATCAAAGATCAGGTGTTCGAAGATGTGTGGATCGATATCCGGGTCTTCTATTCGGTTCCATTGGTCCTCCTGTCTGTTCTTATGCCAGGACCAGGCTGTTTTCAGAACTGTAGCTTACAGAGTGTTCTTGCAGGTGGGGCACAGAAGAGGTTAATTACGGTACCTTAGTTCTTCTGCTTTTCTAGCAGACCGGAGCCCAGCTGACAGGAATCCAGTAGAGATGGTGTCAAGGTTCACACTGACACTAACAGCTGTAACTTGAGCAGGATTTGTGATCCACATGAAATTTGCAATGAATTGCAGCAAATCTGTGACACTCTAACTTGCTCAGGCTCAGTATCTGAACATACAGATGTTTGCAATGATCACTGGCTTCAGGATTTTTTTTTTTGTTGTTGTTGTTGTTTTGTTTTTCCACGAGACAGGGTTTCCCTGTAGCTGAAGTTTAACGGCCTGGTGTTTTTGTGACTTACTGCTTCAAAGAACTTCTCCATTTCTTTATCCCTAAGGGAAAAGAAATATAATCACTAAATACATTTAAGTGTCTTTCAACCATTTTAGATCCCTCTGTTGAGAGTTCTCTGTTTAGGTCTGTACTCCATTTTTTAAAATTGGATTATTTGTTCTTTGGATGACCAATTTCTCGACTTCTTTGTGTATTTTGGAGATTAGTGAAGATCTTTTCCCATTCTGTAAGGCCGTCGTTTTGTCTTGTTGGCCATGTTCTTTGCTTTACAGAAGCTTTTCAGTTTCAGGAGGTCTCACTTATTAATTGTTTCTCTCAGTGTCTGTTTTTTTTTCTTTTTTTTTCTTTTTTCTTTCTTTTTTTTTCTTTTTTTTCTTTTTTTCTTTTTTTCTTTTTTTCTTCTTCTTCTTTTCTTTTTTTTCTTTTTTTTCTCTCTTTAGTTTTTTTCTTTGTTCTTTTTTTTTGTTTTGTTTTTCTTTTTTTTTTCTTTTTTCTTTTTCTCTCAGTGTCTGTGCTACTGGGGTTCTATTTAGCAAGCGTTCTCCTGTGCCAATGTGTTCAAGTGCATTTGATATTTTTATTTTTATATTCTTTTATTGTGGATGAAGTCAATTATTTGAACTCTCAAATATTTTTATTGTTATTATCTCTCTATTTGTTTGCTTATTTGTGGTTGTTCACCAACTTGACTATCTAGAGGAAGTAAAAGTCGTAACAAGGTTTCCGTAGGTGAACCTGCGGAAGGATCATTAACGTGAGAGAGCAGCGGCGGCGGCTCTGCCCGCCCGCTCGCCTGCCTCGCCCGAGTTCTTGCCGGGAGGCGCGCTCCCCGGGTCGCACGTGTGTTGTGCGCACGGAAGTGTGCGTGCGCACGGGCGCGCGTGGCGGTCGTGAGAGAGAGGTCGAGAGAGGGGGAAGGGGGACGGGCGCCGGCTCGCCTGCCCTCCTCGCCCCGTCCGAGGACCCGTGTCTGGCTCTGCCGCTGGCGGCTCACGGCGGACGGCGGCTCTCTTCCCGCTCTCGCTCTCCTCCGTCCACTCCCGCTGCTTGCCTCACCGCACCGCAGCGGCCGGCGGGTGTGTCCCCTCTTTCCCGGGCGCGCGCCTTTCCCTCTCCATCCCTCTTCCCGGGGGAGGATGGGCGAGGGTCTGGCGGCGCCCCGGGCCCCCTCTCACCGCCGACCTCCGCTCGCGCGCCGTGGCGCCGCGGCGCGCCTGTCGGGGAGGCGGCGGAGGTTGGGCGCACTTTTTTTTCCCCCCTCTCCACCTCCTTCTCCAAAGGACCGGGGTAGACCAGTAGTCCCTCCCACCGGGCGGGAGGCCATTTTTTTCCCCCGGGGATGCGGCGGGTCGACCAGATGTCCCGCTGGACTCTTTTTTTTTTTTTTTTTTTTTTTTTTTTTAATGTATAATATATATTATATCTTCCTAGACCTGACGGGTCGACCAGTTGTCTCTGTGCACTTCCTTTTTTTTGACGGACTGGAAGCGGGTCGACCAGTTGTCCGATTAAATATTTGGCCTTAAAATGCTAAGTACCGGGGTTGACCAGTTGGCCTTGTGAACTTGGGTCGACCAGTTGTCTTTTTCCATGTCTTGATTGAATGATGTCATTCTTCAATGTGTTGGTGGTTAGTTTATCTCTTTTGTTCTCTATGCCAACACGCCCCACTCACCAAACACTTTTTTTTTTAATTTATTTATTTACTTATTTTTATTTTACTTTTTTATTATTTATTTATTTATTTATACATACATACATACATACATACATCCTGTCTATCTGTCCAGATGGGGCAGGGGTAGAAGGGGCTAGCTATGAGAGGAAGGTGCTCGGTGGGCATCCAGTTGTAAATAAGGCTGGGAATAAATAGCTGAATATTAATTCATTTGAGTAATATTAAAACTGTTCAAGTAGAAAACAATTGCTTTCTTTTTCTGTTTGCCCAGAGATCTGACTGACTGCAACTTGGAAAGAAGACGGCCCTGCTGGACAGAGACCTCCCTCCTGCTTTGGGTGGGTCGACCAGTTTACATGTTTATTTCCACGTTTTGTCTTTTATGGATTGAATGGATGTGTCTCTCTCTTTTTTTTTTTTTTTTGGTTTTTCGAGACAGGGTTTCTCTGTGGCTTTGGAGCCTGTCCTGGAACTAGCACTGTAGACCAGGCTGGTCTCGAACTCACAGAGATCCGCCTACCTCTGCCTCCCGAGTACTGGGATTAAAGGCGTGCGCCACCATCGCCCGGCTCTCATTTTTTTTTTCACGATTGCTTGCTTGCTTGCTTGCTTACTTACTTACTTACTTACTATCTGTTCAGCCCATCTCATTTACTTACTTCTTTAAAAAAAATGACCCACCTAGTTATTTACTTACTTACTTACTTACTTACTTGTTCATTCATTCCTTCACTTCCTTATCTTCTTTCATATATCTGTTTATTTATCTGCTGATTTAGCGTGACTCATTTACTTATTGAATGTTTCAATTATTATTTAGTTTTATTCATTTATTCATTCTTTATGTCTATTTTTATGTATGTATTTACTTACTTTCTTAATTTTTTTTTTACTTTTTAAAATTTACTTAATTTTTTTCTTTCTTTGGGAATGTAGATTCTTTCTTCCTTTCTTCCTTTCTTTCCTTCTTTCTGTCTCCTGACTGTCACTGGCTAAGAAAATGGTGGCCTCCATGTCACTGGTCAGCATAGCAGCTCCTAAAATGGAATTTGATGAAGGGATACATAGATAGATAGATAGATAGATAGATAGATAGATAGATAGATAGATAGATAGATAGATAGATGGGATGCGCACACGCTCACACACACACACACACACACACACACACACACACATATGCACGCACGTGCATGACATGTACAGATGGGGGGCGATTCCAATGTTTTCAGAGGAAGGTGCTCGCTGGTAATAATAAATGTGCTGGTAAATAAGGCTGGAAATAGCTGAATATTAAATCATTAAAACTCTTCAAATAAATAAAAAGCAATTCCATTTCTCTCTCTCTCTCTTTCTCACCATATACCAGCACATCTGAACTGACTGCAACATACAAAAGAAGAAGAAACACGGAAAGAAGACATCCCTGCTGGACAGGATCTGAGATGAGAATAAATTCATCGAATGGCTGCCAACAGCATTTCATTGAGAAGAGATTCCACATTTTATGCTGTACAGTTACTTAGTTAGATAGATAGATAAAGAGAGGCCTGTGAACTGGGGTGGGCTGTGGCTTCTCAGGTCACCTCAGGTCAGGGAGGGGCTGAGGAGTGTCCCATTGGCCTTGACAATAGGCAGGAGTCAGAGGTTAATGTCAGGGCAGGGCCTGAGAGTTCCTCAAAGGGAATGAATGGAGACCCTTGCTTACCTAAGAAATGCCTGACCTTGGAAAAGGACTTGTGGAAAGCGGGCCCTTGAAACTGTGGTTTCACGTCTTACTAGAAAGCTCCCTCTTGGAAGGGAAAGTCATCGTGATATCTTACTCTTTTCCCAAGGATACCCTACCTACCCTTCTGATCATTCTTACTGAATTAAGTCTTCCACTGCAAATAAATAAATAAATAAATAATAAATGAAGTGGGTGAGTGAGTGAGTGAGTAAGTAAGTAAGTAAGTAAGTAAACAAGCAAATACGTGGATGGACAAATAAATACAAAGTTTGCTGTTGTTGACTGACTTTTGATTTCATAATGAATCTCTCTCTCTCTCTCTCTCTCTCTCTCTCTCTCACACACACACACACACACACTAAATATACAATAAAAGGAAGCATAACACCTTTACTCAGGGGGCAGAGTGAACTCTGAAAGTTTTCCAGGCGGGGGGGGGGGAGAGACAGAATATAAGAACAAAATGAGAAACAAGGAAAAATAGTGTTGGCTGGCTGGCCGGCTTTCAGTTCCCTGACAGAAATGAGCACATTGTGGAGGAAACACAAAGTTGTTACACTATGTGGGTGTGATGAGGAGAGATTGTGAGTGAGTGTCCTGTCAGAACAAAGTTAGTCCCATAGTTGATGAAATTCATTATCCCAAAACTTCAGCAGAATATATCCCAAGTTTGCAAATGTGTGATCAGCTTGTGACAGGTTGGGCTGGAGATGCTGAGAACTGGGGAGCCCTCAATGCAAGAGCAGACACTCATTCCCATGAAGAGGGAGAGAGGGAGGGAGGGAGGGAGGGAGGGAGGGAGGGAGGGAGGGAGGGATCATTCATTCCTATACTCAAGTTTAAAGAAAGATGAGTGGCTATCTATGGAGAGACCACTCACAGATATGAAAAATCATTTCCTAAAAATCAAATTTCTCAGTCAGTATGCAACTGCTATGGTGCTTCTCCTAGATAGAGCAAAACACACAAACAAACTGATTCCTTGATCTAGAGCCACAGTGCACATGCTGTGGAAAAGGGGACATGGCCAACTTGAATCACAATATTCATCAGAGCATGAAAAGAGCGTAAAAAGGACACAGAGGAGAGATAATTGTGGTCCTTCCTTCCTCCCTCCCTCCCTCCCTCCCTCCTTCCCTCAGGAAGTGACTGACAGATGAGACTTTGTCCAAGCAGGTTCTGTCTGAAATACCAGACTTGAGTTTCCCCCTCTGTGGGTATTAGCTAATCAGTCCTCCCTTCTTTCTGTAGGAAGGTGGTGCATGTCTCTCAGAACTTACCTGGTTTCCTCTGCACCAGGTGAACCAGGGAAAAGCTTTCTAAGCCTTATTCAGACCCATAGAGGCTGCGCTGTGTGTGACTTCAGAGACCTCAGGGAGTATAGGGGTGGGTGGGTGCTTGATGCTTCAGACTCATGTCATTGAAGGACATAACATAGTCTGGATTCACAGAGATTCACAACACAGAGCCATTGTCACTTACTAACAGCTCAGGACACCCAGAGCTAACAAGAAATTGCAGTCTCAGCCGGGCTTTAATCACAGCACACACACAGATCTCTGTGAATTCAAAGATGGCCTGATTTACAGAGTGAGTTTTAGGACAGCCCAAGATACAAAAAGAAACCCTTTCTTGAAAAACAAAGCAAAACAGCAAAAGAAAGAAAGACAAGGAAAAAGAAAAAAATGGCAGTCTCTTTCCACTCTCTCCTCCATTGGCTCTTAAAGAGCTCTCAAGCTGAACTGGAGACCATGGTGTCACTCAAAACTGGGAAGCCAGAAACCTTAGGGGGGTCACAGGAGTCGGACTGACTGCAGCACTTGATGCCTCAACCCTGCTAATGGCTGTGATATAAGGCATGGTAAAATACGGGCTTTGGCAGAGCACTACTCCCCTTTCTCTATTATTATTGCTACACAACGAAAAGGACCGGGGGGGGGGTGATGATGTGCAGTCAGTGCTGGTATTGAAATCTCACTGACTCCTTCCGCACTCCTTGTCAATTCCCGACTTTGTCAAATCAACTATCGTGAATCTTTGATGTGGGTTGGCCCTTTAGGAACTCAGAGAAACAAGACAGACAGACCTGTTTCATCCCAGAAACCTCCCAGTTCCTGAGCCCTAGCCCTGGAAGTCTCAAAGCCATCACATCCAGAAATCTCTCTAGTCCCTGCTAGTGGTGAACTCACTTCGTCTTCCCCAGGACCACTAATTATTTCTCCATGTTTTCCTGTGAGATCTGAGGCCAGCTTTCTTCTTCCTCCCTCTGGCCTCTCCACGAACGATCTCCATTCTCTAGACAACATGTCTAGAACCGAGTCTTATAGGCACCGAGAGAGTGTGTCTTGAGGGCAGTTGGCGTTTCTAGGACACGAGTGACATCACAAAATTCCGAGAGCTCTCTGGGATACCGTGGAATTTCCAGAGAAGGGACTGCTGATGTCGTGAGGCACGGCCTTTACCTCCTTGCTGATATTTCTCCCCGAACTGACCGACCGACCGACCGACCGACCAACCGGAACCTGAGGTTTCCTTTCCAGGAGTCTCTCCTCCGACACAGAGGGAGCCATTCAGGATTTCCTCCTTCCAAAACCAGAAATTTCTCTCTGCTTCATTAATATCTTCTCACTACTTCCTGAACCCATGGGGAGTTAGTTAGTTGAACACTCACTTTTTTCATGAATGACCCTTCCTCCCTCTCCTGAACATCTCATATTACTGATTCATACTCAGTAAAACAGTAATATGAGAAATTAGGCCAGGAGGACATGGAAGATGAGGGTTGAGTCTTCTGAAGTGAACAAGCACTTAGGGAAGGCTAAACTTAAGGGAATTTGACTCTGAGTGGCAAGACATGAATAGCTGCTGCCAAGGCACAGATACAGGCACCAACTGGGCCCTCGGCATCCTCCTGCATCATCAGAGCTGTGTGGGAAACTCAGCCCAAAGGAGGGGCCGTGTTCAAAGGGAGAGGGCATTTTCGAGGACAGCACTGTTTTCTTTTTCTTCTTTCTTTCTTTCTTTCTTTCTTTCTTTCTTTCTTTCTTTTTTTTTTTGAGACAGGGTTGTTCTGTAGTTTTTTTTTTTTTTTTGGAGCCTGTCCTGGAACTAGCTCTTGTAGACCAGGCTGGTCTTGAACTCACATGCTTTCTTTTTTTTTCTATTGGATATTTTTGACTTCTTTATCAAAGATCAGGTGTTCGAAGATGTGTGGATCGATATCCGGGTCTTCTATTCGGTTCCATTGGTCCTCCTGTCTGTTCTTATGCCAGGACCAGGCTGTTTTCAGAACTGTAGCTTACAGAGTGTTCTTGCAGGTGGGGCACAGAAGAGGTTAATTACGGTACCTTAGTTCTTCTGCTTTTCTAGCAGACCGGAGCCCAGCTGACAGGAATCCAGTAGAGATGGTGTCAAGGTTCACACTGACACTAACAGCTGTAACTTGAGCAGGATTTGTGATCCACATGAAATTTGCAATGAATTGCAGCAAATCTGTGACACTCTAACTTGCTCAGGCTCAGTATCTGAACATACAGATGTTTGCAATGATCACTGGCTTCAGGATTTTTTTTTTTTGTTGTTGTTGTTGTTTTGTTTTTCCACGAGACAGGGTTTCCCTGTAGCTGAAGTTTAACGGCCTGGTGTTTTTGTGACTTACTGCTTCAAAGAACTTCTCCATTTCTTTATCCCTAAGGGAAAAGAAATATAATCACTAAATACATTTAAGTGTCTTTCAACCATTTTAGATCCCTCTGTTGAGAGTTCTCTGTTTAGGTCTGTACTCCATTTTTTAAAATTGGATTATTTGTTCTTTGGATGACCAATTTCTCGACTTCTTTGTGTATTTTGGAGATTAGTGAAGATCTTTTCCCATTCTGTAAGGCCGTCGTTTTGTCTTGTTGGCCATGTTCTTTGCTTTACAGAAGCTTTTCAGTTTCAGGAGGTCTCACTTATTAATTGTTTCTCTCAGTGTCTGTTTTTTTTTCTTTTTTTTTCTTTTTTCTTTCTTTTTTTTTCTTTTTTTTCTTTTTTTCTTTTTTTCTTTTTTTTTTCTTCTTCTTTTCTTTTTTTTTCTTTTTTTTCTCTCTTTAGTTTTTTTCTTTGTTCTTTTTTTTTGTTTTGTTTTTCTTTTTTTTTTCTTTTTTCTTTTTCTCTCAGTGTCTGTGCTACTGGGGTTCTATTTAGCAAGCGTTCTCCTGTGCCAATGTGTTCAAGTGCATTTGATATTTTTATTTTTATATTCTTTTATTGTGGATGAAGTCAATTATTTGAACTCTCAAATATTTTTATTGTTATTATCTCTCTATTTGTTTGCTTATTTGTGGTTGTTCACCAACTTGACTATCTAGAGGAAGTAAAAGTCGTAACAAGGTTTCCGTAGGTGAACCTGCGGAAGGATCATTAACGTGAGAGAGCAGCGGCGGCGGCTCTGCCCGCCCGCTCGCCTGCCTCGCCCGAGTTCTCGCCGGGAGGCGCGCTCCCCGGGTCGCACGTGTGTTGTGCGCACGGAAGTGTGCGTGCGCACGGGCGCGCGTGGCGGTCGTGAGAGAGAGGTCGAGAGAGGGGGAAGGGGGACGGGCGCCGGCTCGCCTGCCCTCCTCGCCCCGTCCGAGGACCCGTGTCTGGCTCTGCCGCTGGCGGCTCACGGCGGACGGCGGCTCTCTTCCCGCTCTCGCTCTCCTCCGTCCACTCCCGCTGCTTGCCTCACCGCACCGCAGCGGCCGGCGGGTGTGTCCCCTCTTTCCCGGGCGCGCGCCTTTCCCTCTCCATCCCTCTTCCCGGGGGAGGATGGGCGAGGGTCTGGCGGCGCCCCGGGCCCCCTCTCGCCGCCGACCTCCGCTCGCGCGCCGTGGCGCCGCGGCGCGCCTGTCGGGGAGGCGGCGGAGGTTGGGCGCACTTTTTTTTCCCCCCTCTCCACCTCCTTCTCCAAAGGACCGGGGTAGACCAGTAGTCCCTCCCACCGGGCGGGAGGCCATTTTTTTCCCCCGGGGATGCGGCGGGTCGACCAGATGTCCCGCTGGACTCTTTTTTTTTTTTTTTTTTTTTTTTTTTTTTTTAATGTATAATATATATTATATCTTCCTAGACCTGACGGGTCGACCAGTTGTCTCTGTGCACTTCCTTTTTTTTGACGGACTGGAAGCGGGTCGACCAGTTGTCCGATTAAATATTTGGCCTTAAAATGCTAAGTACCGGGGTTGACCAGTTGGCCTTGTGAACTTGGGTCGACCAGTTGTCTTTTTCCATGTCTTGATTGAATGATGTCATTCTTCAATGTGTTGGTGGTTAGTTTATCTCTTTTGTTCTCTATGCCAACACGCCCCACTCACCAAACACTTTTTTTTTTAATTTATTTATTTACTTATTTTTATTTTACTTTTTTATTATTTATTTATTTATTTATACATACATACATACATCCTGTCTATCTGTCCAGATGGGGCAGGGGTAGAAGGGGCTAGCTATGAGAGGAAGGTGCTCGGTGGGCATCCAGTTGTAAATAAGGCTGGGAATAAATAGCTGAATATTAATTCATTTGAGTAATATTAAAACTGTTCAAGTAGAAAACAATTGCTTTCTTTTTCTGTTTGCCCAGAGATCTGACTGACTGCAACTTGGAAAGAAGACGGCCCTGCTGGACAGAGACCTCCCTCCTGCTTTGGGTGGGTCGACCAGTTTACATGTTTATTTCCACGTTTTGTCTTTTATGGATTGAATGGATGTGTCTCTCTCTTTTTTTTTTTTTTTGGTTTTTCGAGACAGGGTTTCTCTGTGGCTTTGGAGCCTGTCCTGGAACTAGCACTGTAGACCAGGCTGGTCTCGAACTCACAGAGATCCGCCTACCTCTGCCTCCCGAGTACTGGGATTAAAGGCGTGCGCCACCATCGCCCGGCTCTCATTTTTTTTTTCATGATTGCTTGCTTGCTTGCTTGCTTACTTACTTACTTACTTACTATCTGTTCAGCCCATCTCATTTACTTACTTCTTTAAAAAAAATGACCCACCTAGTTATTTACTTACTTACTTACTTACTTACTTGTTCATTCATTCCTTCACTTCCTTATCTTCTTTCATATATCTGTTTATTTATCTGCTGATTTAGCGTGACTCATTTACTTATTGAATGTTTCAATTATTATTTAGTTTTATTCATTTATTCATTCTTTATGTCTATTTTTATGTATGTATTTACTTACTTTCTTAATTTTTTTTTTACTTTTTAAAATTTACTTAATTTTTTTCTTTCTTTGGGAATGTAGATTCTTTCTTCCTTTCTTCCTTTCTTTCCTTCTTTCTGTCTCCTGACTGTCACTGGCTAAGAAAATGGTGGCCTCCATGTCACTGGTCAGCATAGCAGCTCCTAAAATGGAATTTGATGAAGGGATACATAGATAGATAGATAGATAGATAGATAGATAGATAGATAGATAGATAGATAGATAGATAGATGGGATGCGCACACGCTCACACACACACACACACACACACACACACACATATGCACGCACGTGCATGACATGTACAGATGGGGGGCGATTCCAATGTTTTCAGAGGAAGGTGCTCGCTGGTAATAATAAATGTGCTGGTAAATAAGGCTGGAAATAGCTGAATATTAAATCATTAAAACTCTTCAAATAAATAAAAAGCAATTCCATTTCTCTCTCTCTCTCTTTCTCACCATATACCAGCACATCTGAACTGACTGCAACATACAAAAGAAGAAGAAACACGGAAAGAAGACATCCCTGCTGGACAGGATCTGAGATGAGAATAAATTCATCGAATGGCTGCCAACAGCATTTCATTGAGAAGAGATTCCACATTTTATGCTGTACAGTTACTTAGTTAGATAGATAGATAAAGAGAGGCCTGTGAACTGGGGTGGGCTGTGGCTTCTCAGGTCACCTCAGGTCAGGGAGGGGCTGAGGAGTGTCCCATTGGCCTTGACAATAGGCAGGAGTCAGAGGTTAATGTCAGGGCAGGGCCTGAGAGTTCCTCAAAGGGAATGAATGGAGACCCTTGCTTACCTAAGAAATGCCTGACCTTGGAAAAGGACTTGTGGAAAGCGGGCCCTTGAAACTGTGGTTTCACGTCTTACTAGAAAGCTCCCTCTTGGAAGGGAAAGTCATCGTGATATCTTACTCTTTTCCCAAGGATACCCTACCTACCCTTCTGATCATTCATACTGAATTAAGTCTTCCACTGCAAATAAATAAATAAATAAATAATAAATGAAGTGGGTGAGTGAGTGAGTGAGTGAGTAAGTAAGTAAGTAAGTAAGTAAACAAGCAAATACGTGGATGGACAAATAAATACAAAGTTTGCTGTTGTTGACTGACTTTTGATTTCATAATGAATCTCTCTCTCTCTCTCTCTCTCTCTCACACACACACACACACACACACACACACACTAAATATACAATAAAAGGAAGCATAACACCTTTACTCAGGGGGCAGAGTGAACTCTGAAAGTTTTCCAGGCGGGGGGGGGGGGAGAGACAGAATATAAGAACAAAATGAGAAACAAGGAAAAATAGTGTTGGCTGGCTGGCCGGCTTTCAGTTCCCTGACAGAAATGAGCACATTGTGGAGGAAACACAAAGTTGTTACACTATGTGGGTGTGATGAGGAGAGATTGTGAGTGAGTGTCCTGTCAGAACAAAGTTAGTCCCATAGTTGATGAAATTCATTATCCCAAAACTTCAGCAGAATATATCCCAAGTTTGCAAATGTGTGATCAGCTTGTGACAGGTTGGGCTGGAGATGCTGAGAACTGGGGAGCCCTCAATGCAAGAGCAGACACTCATTCCCATGAAGAGGGAGAGAGGGAGGGAGGGAGGGAGGGAGGGAGGGAGGGAGGGATCATTCATTCCTATACTCAAGTTTAAAGAAAGATGAGTGGCTATCTATGGAGAGACCACTCACAGATATGAAAAATCATTTCCTAAAAATCAAATTTCTCAGTCAGTATGCAACTGCTATGGTGCTTCTCCTAGATAGAGCAAAACACACAAACAAACTGATTCCTTGATCTAGAGCCACAGTGCACATGCTGTGGAAAAGGGGACATGGCCAACTTGAATCACAATATTCATCAGAGCATGAAAAGAGCGTAAAAAGGACACAGAGGAGAGATAATTGTGGTCCTTCCTTCCTCCCTCCCTCCCTCCCTCCCTCCTTCCCTCAGGAAGTGACTGACAGATGAGACTTTGTCCAAGCAGGTTCTGTCTGAAATACCAGACTTGAGTTTCCCCCTCTGTGGGTATTAGCTAATCAGTCCTCCCTTCTTTCTGTAGGAAGGTGGTGCATGTCTCTCAGAACTTACCTGGTTTCCTCTGCACCAGGTGAACCAGGGAAAAGCTTTCTAAGCCTTATTCAGACCCATAGAGGCTGCGCTGTGTGTGACTTCAGAGACCTCAGGGAGTATAGGGGTGGGTGGGTGCTTGATGCTTCAGACTCATGTCATTGAAGGACATAACATAGTCTGGATTCACAGAGATTCACAACACAGAGCCATTGTCACTTACTAACAGCTCAGGACACCCAGAGCTAACAAGAAATTGCAGTCTCAGCCGGGCTTTAATCACAGCACACACACAGATCTCTGTGAATTCAAAGATGGCCTGATTTACAGAGTGAGTTTTAGGACAGCCCAAGATACAAAAAGAAACCCTTTCTTGAAAAACAAAGCAAAACAGCAAAAGAAAGAAAGACAAGGAAAAAGAAAAAAATGGCAGTCTCTTTCCACTCTCTCCTCCATTGGCTCTTAAAGAGCTCTCAAGCTGAACTGGAGACCATGGTGTCACTCAAAACTGGGAAGCCAGAAACCTTAGGGGGGTCACAGGAGTCGGACTGACTGCAGCACTTGATGCCTCAACCCTGCTAATGGCTGTGATATAAGGCATGGTAAAATACGGGCTTTGGCAGAGCACTACTCCCCTTTCTCTATTATTATTGCTACACAACGAAAAGGACCGGGGGGGGGTGATGATGTGCAGTCAGTGCTGGTATTGAAATCTCACTGACTCCTTCCGCACTCCTTGTCAATTCCCGACTTTGTCAAATCAACTATCGTGAATCTTTGATGTGGGTTGGCCCTTTAGGAACTCAGAGAAACAAGACAGACAGACCTGTTTCATCCCAGAAACCTCCCAGTTCCTGAGCCCTAGCCCTGGAAGTCTCAAAGCCATCACATCCAGAAATCTCTCTAGTCCCTGCTAGTGGTGAACTCACTTCGTCTTCCCCAGGACCACTAATTATTTCTCCATGTTTTCCTGTGAGATCTGAGGCCAGCGTTCTTCTTCCTCCCTCTGGCCTCTCCACGAACGATCTCCATTCTCTAGACAACATGTCTAGAACCGAGTCTTATAGGCACCGAGAGAGTGTGTCTTGAGGGCAGTTGGCGTTTCTAGGACACGAGTGACATCACAAAATTCCGAGAGCTCTCTGGGATACCGTGGAATTTCCAGAGAAGGGACTGCTGATGTCGTGAGGCACGGCCTTTACCTCCTTGCTGATATTTCTCCCCGAACTGACCGACCGACCGACCGACCGACCAACCGGAACCTGAGGTTTCCTTTCCAGGAGTCTCTCCTCCGACACAGAGGGAGCCATTCAGGATTTCCTCCTTCCAAAACCAGAAATTTCTCTCTGCTTCATTAATATCTTCTCACTACTTCCTGAACCCATGGGGAGTTAGTTAGTTGAACACTCACTTTTTTCATGAATGACCCTTCCTCCCTCTCCTGAACATCTCATATTACTGATTCATACTCAGTAAAACAGTAATATGAGAAATTAGGCCAGGAGGACATGGAAGATGAGGGTTGAGTCTTCTGAAGTGAACAAGCACTTAGGGAAGGCTAAACTTAAGGGAATTTGACTCTGAGTGGCAAGACATGAATAGCTGCTGCCAAGGCACAGATACAGGCACCAACTGGGCCCTCGGCATCCTCCTGCATCATCAGAGCTGTGTGGGAAACTCAGCCCAAAGGAGGGGCCGTGTTCAAAGGGAGAGGGCATTTTCGAGGACAGCACTGTTTTCTTTTTCTTCTTTCTTTCTTTCTTTCTTTCTTTCTTTCTTTCTTTCTTTCTTTCTTTTTTTTTTTCGAGACAGGGTTGTTCTGTAGTTTTTTTTTTTTTTTTGGAGCCTGTCCTGGAACTAGCTCTTGTAGACCAGGCTGGTCTTGAACTCACATGCTTTCTTTTTTTTTCTATTGGATATTTTTGACTTCTTTATCAAAGATCAGGTGTTCGAAGATGTGTGGATCGATATCCGGGTCTTCTATTCGGTTCCATTGGTCCTCCTGTCTGTTCTTATGCCAGGACCAGGCTGTTTTCAGAACTGTAGCTTACAGAGTGTTCTTGCAGGTGGGGCACAGAAGAGGTTAATTACGGTACCTTAGTTCTTCTGCTTTTCTAGCAGACCGGAGCCCAGCTGACAGGAATCCAGTAGAGATGGTGTCAAGGTTCACACTGACACTAACAGCTGTAACTTGAGCAGGATTTGTGATCCACATGAAATTTGCAATGAATTGCAGCAAATCTGTGACACTCTAACTTGCTCAGGCTCAGTATCTGAACATACAGATGTTTGCAATGATCACTGGCTTCAGGATTTTTTTTTTTTTTGTTGTTGTTGTTTTGTTTTTCCACGAGACAGGGTTTCCCTGTAGCTGAAGTTTAACGGCCTGGTGTTTTTGTGACTTACTGCTTCAAAGAACTTCTCCATTTCTTTATCCCTAAGGGAAAAGAAATATAATCACTAAATACATTTAAGTGTCTTTCAACCATTTTAGATCCCTCTGTTGAGAGTTCTCTGTTTAGGTCTGTACTCCATTTTTTAAAATTGGATTATTTGTTCTTTGGATGACCAATTTCTCGACTTCTTTGTGTATTTTGGAGATTAGTGAAGATCTTTTCCCATTCTGTAAGGCCGTCGTTTTGTCTTGTTGGCCATGTTCTTTGCTTTACAGAAGCTTTTCAGTTTCAGGAGGTCTCACTTATTAATTGTTTCTCTCAGTGTCTGTTTTTTTTTCTTTTTTTTTCTTTTTTCTTTCTTTTTTTTTCTTTTTTTTCTTTTTTTCTTTTTTTCTTTTTTTTTCTTCTTCTTTTCTTTTTTTTTCTTTTTTTTCTCTCTTTAGTTTTTTTCTTTGTTCTTTTTTTTTGTTTTGTTTTTCTTTTTTTTTTCTTTTTTCTTTTTCTCTCAGTGTCTGTGCTACTGGGGTTCTATTTAGCAAGCGTTCTCCTGTGCCAATGTGTTCAAGTGCATTTGATATTTTTATTTTTATATTCTTTTATTGTGGATGAAGTCAATTATTTGAACTCTCAAATATTTTTATTGTTATTATCTCTCTATTTGTTTGCTTATTTGTGGTTGTTCACCAACTTGACTATCTAGAGGAAGTAAAAGTCGTAACAAGGTTTCCGTAGGTGAACCTGCGGAAGGATCATTAACGTGAGAGAGCAGCGGCGGCGGCTCTGCCCGCCCGCTCGCCTGCCTCGCCCGAGTTCTCGCCGGGAGGCGCGCTCCCCGGGTCGCACGTGTGTTGTGCGCACGGAAGTGTGCGTGCGCACGGGCGCGCGTGGCGGTCGTGAGAGAGAGGTCGAGAGAGGGGGAAGGGGGACGGGCGCCGGCTCGCCTGCCCTCCTCGCCCCGTCCGAGGACCCGTGTCTGGCTCTGCCGCTGGCGGCTCACGGCGGACGGCGGCTCTCTTCCCGCTCTCGCTCTCCTCCGTCCACTCCCGCTGCTTGCCTCACCGCACCGCAGCGGCCGGCGGGTGTGTCCCCTCTTTCCCGGGCGCGCGCCTTTCCCTCTCCATCCCTCTTCCCGGGGGAGGATGGGCGAGGGTCTGGCGGCGCCCCGGGCCCCCTCTCGCCGCCGACCTCCGCTCGCGCGCCGTGGCGCCGCGGCGCGCCTGTCGGGGAGGCGGCGGAGGTTGGGCGCACTTTTTTTTCCCCCCTCTCCACCTCCTTCTCCAAAGGACCGGGGTAGACCAGTAGTCCCTCCCACCGGGCGGGAGGCCATTTTTTTCCCCCGGGGATGCGGCGGGTCGACCAGATGTCCCGCTGGACTCTTTTTTTTTTTTTTTTTTTTTTTTTTAATGTATAATATATATTATATCTTCCTAGACCTGACGGGTCGACCAGTTGTCTCTGTGCACTTCCTTTTTTTTGACGGACTGGAAGCGGGTCGACCAGTTGTCCGATTAAATATTTGGCCTTAAAATGCTAAGTACCGGGGTTGACCAGTTGGCCTTGTGAACTTGGGTCGACCAGTTGTCTTTTTCCATGTCTTGATTGAATGATGTCATTCTTCAATGTGTTGGTGGTTAGTTTATCTCTTTTGTTCTCTATGCCAACACGCCCCACTCACCAAACACTTTTTTTTTTAATTTATTTATTTACTTATTTTTATTTTACTTTTTTATTATTTATTTATTTATTTATACATACATACATACATCCTGTCTATCTGTCCAGATGGGGCAGGGGTAGAAGGGGCTAGCTATGAGAGGAAGGTGCTCGGTGGGCATCCAGTTGTAAATAAGGCTGGGAATAAATAGCTGAATATTAATTCATTTGAGTAATATTAAAACTGTTCAAGTAGAAAACAATTGCTTTCTTTTTCTGTTTGCCCAGAGATCTGACTGACTGCAACTTGGAAAGAAGACGGCCCTGCTGGACAGAGACCTCCCTCCTGCTTTGGGTGGGTCGACCAGTTTACATGTTTATTTCCACGTTTTGTCTTTTATGGATTGAATGGATGTGTCTCTCTCTTTTTTTTTTTTTTTGGTTTTTCGAGACAGGGTTTCTCTGTGGCTTTGGAGCCTGTCCTGGAACTAGCACTGTAGACCAGGCTGGTCTCGAACTCACAGAGATCCGCCTACCTCTGCCTCCCGAGTACTGGGATTAAAGGCGTGCGCCACCATCGCCCGGCTCTCATTTTTTTTTTCATGATTGCTTGCTTGCTTGCTTGCTTACTTACTTACTTACTTACTATCTGTTCAGCCCATCTCATTTACTTACTTCTTTAAAAAAAATGACCCACCTAGTTATTTACTTACTTACTTACTTACTTACTTGTTCATTCATTCCTTCACTTCCTTATCTTCTTTCATATATCTGTTTATTTATCTGCTGATTTAGCGTGACTCATTTACTTATTGAATGTTTCAATTATTATTTAGTTTTATTCATTTATTCATTCTTTATGTCTATTTTTATGTATGTATTTACTTACTTTCTTAATTTTTTTTTTACTTTTTAAAATTTACTTAATTTTTTTCTTTCTTTGGGAATGTAGATTCTTTCTTCCTTTCTTCCTTTCTTTCCTTCTTTCTGTCTCCTGACTGTCACTGGCTAAGAAAATGGTGGCCTCCATGTCACTGGTCAGCATAGCAGCTCCTAAAATGGAATTTGATGAAGGGATACATAGATAGATAGATAGATAGATAGATAGATAGATAGATAGATAGATAGATAGATAGATAGATGGGATGCGCACACGCTCACACACACACACACACACACACACACACACATATGCACGCACGTGCATGACATGTACAGATGGGGGGCGATTCCAATGTTTTCAGAGGAAGGTGCTCGCTGGTAATAATAAATGTGCTGGTAAATAAGGCTGGAAATAGCTGAATATTAAATCATTAAAACTCTTCAAATAAATAAAAAGCAATTCCATTTCTCTCTCTCTCTCTTTCTCACCATATACCAGCACATCTGAACTGACTGCAACATACAAAAGAAGAAGAAACACGGAAAGAAGACATCCCTGCTGGACAGGATCTGAGATGAGAATAAATTCATCGAATGGCTGCCAACAGCATTTCATTGAGAAGAGATTCCACATTTTATGCTGTACAGTTACTTAGTTAGATAGATAGATAAAGAGAGGCCTGTGAACTGGGGTGGGCTGTGGCTTCTCAGGTCACCTCAGGTCAGGGAGGGGCTGAGGAGTGTCCCATTGGCCTTGACAATAGGCAGGAGTCAGAGGTTAATGTCAGGGCAGGGCCTGAGAGTTCCTCAAAGGGAATGAATGGAGACCCTTGCTTACCTAAGAAATGCCTGACCTTGGAAAAGGACTTGTGGAAAGCGGGCCCTTGAAACTGTGGTTTCACGTCTTACTAGAAAGCTCCCTCTTGGAAGGGAAAGTCATCGTGATATCTTACTCTTTTCCCAAGGATACCCTACCTACCCTTCTGATCATTCATACTGAATTAAGTCTTCCACTGCAAATAAATAAATAAATAAATAATAAATGAAGTGGGTGAGTGAGTGAGTGAGTGAGTAAGTAAGTAAGTAAGTAAGTAAACAAGCAAATACGTGGATGGACAAATAAATACAAAGTTTGCTGTTGTTGACTGACTTTTGATTTCATAATGAATCTCTCTCTCTCTCTCTCTCTCTCTCTCACACACACACACACACACACACACACTAAATATACAATAAAAGGAAGCATAACACCTTTACTCAGGGGGCAGAGTGAACTCTGAAAGTTTTCCAGGCGGGGGGGGGGGGAGAGACAGAATATAAGAACAAAATGAGAAACAAGGAAAAATAGTGTTGGCTGGCTGGCCGGCTTTCAGTTCCCTGACAGAAATGAGCACATTGTGGAGGAAACACAAAGTTGTTACACTATGTGGGTGTGATGAGGAGAGATTGTGAGTGAGTGTCCTGTCAGAACAAAGTTAGTCCCATAGTTGATGAAATTCATTATCCCAAAACTTCAGCAGAATATATCCCAAGTTTGCAAATGTGTGATCAGCTTGTGACAGGTTGGGCTGGAGATGCTGAGAACTGGGGAGCCCTCAATGCAAGAGCAGACACTCATTCCCATGAAGAGGGAGAGAGGGAGGGAGGGAGGGAGGGAGGGAGGGATCATTCATTCCTATACTCAAGTTTAAAGAAAGATGAGTGGCTATCTATGGAGAGACCACTCACAGATATGAAAAATCATTTCCTAAAAATCAAATTTCTCAGTCAGTATGCAACTGCTATGGTGCTTCTCCTAGATAGAGCAAAACACACAAACAAACTGATTCCTTGATCTAGAGCCACAGTGCACATGCTGTGGAAAAGGGGACATGGCCAACTTGAATCACAATATTCATCAGAGCATGAAAAGAGCGTAAAAAGGACACAGAGGAGAGATAATTGTGGTCCTTCCTTCCTCCCTCCCTCCCTCCCTCCCTCCTTCCCTCAGGAAGTGACTGACAGATGAGACTTTGTCCAAGCAGGTTCTGTCTGAAATACCAGACTTGAGTTTCCCCCTCTGTGGGTATTAGCTAATCAGTCCTCCCTTCTTTCTGTAGGAAGGTGGTGCATGTCTCTCAGAACTTACCTGGTTTCCTCTGCACCAGGTGAACCAGGGAAAAGCTTTCTAAGCCTTATTCAGACCCATAGAGGCTGCGCTGTGTGTGACTTCAGAGACCTCAGGGAGTATAGGGGTGGGTGGGTGCTTGATGCTTCAGACTCATGTCATTGAAGGACATAACATAGTCTGGATTCACAGAGATTCACAACACAGAGCCATTGTCACTTACTAACAGCTCAGGACACCCAGAGCTAACAAGAAATTGCAGTCTCAGCCGGGCTTTAATCACAGCACACACACAGATCTCTGTGAATTCAAAGATGGCCTGATTTACAGAGTGAGTTTTAGGACAGCCCAAGATACAAAAAGAAACCCTTTCTTGAAAAACAAAGCAAAACAGCAAAAGAAAGAAAGACAAGGAAAAAGAAAAAAATGGCAGTCTCTTTCCACTCTCTCCTCCATTGGCTCTTAAAGAGCTCTCAAGCTGAACTGGAGACCATGGTGTCACTCAAAACTGGGAAGCCAGAAACCTTAGGGGGGTCACAGGAGTCGGACTGACTGCAGCACTTGATGCCTCAACCCTGCTAATGGCTGTGATATAAGGCATGGTAAAATACGGGCTTTGGCAGAGCACTACTCCCCTTTCTCTATTATTATTGCTACACAACGAAAAGGACCGGGGGGGGGGGGTGATGATGTGCAGTCAGTGCTGGTATTGAAATCTCACTGACTCCTTCCGCACTCCTTGTCAATTCCCGACTTTGTCAAATCAACTATCGTGAATCTTTGATGTGGGTTGGCCCTTTAGGAACTCAGAGAAACAAGACAGACAGACCTGTTTCATCCCAGAAACCTCCCAGTTCCTGAGCCCTAGCCCTGGAAGTCTCAAAGCCATCACATCCAGAAATCTCTCTAGTCCCTGCTAGTGGTGAACTCACTTCGTCTTCCCCAGGACCACTAATTATTTCTCCATGTTTTCCTGTGAGATCTGAGGCCAGCGTTCTTCTTCCTCCCTCTGGCCTCTCCACGAACGATCTCCATTCTCTAGACAACATGTCTAGAACCGAGTCTTATAGGCACCGAGAGAGTGTGTCTTGAGGGCAGTTGGCGTTTCTAGGACACGAGTGACATCACAAAATTCCGAGAGCTCTCTGGGATACCGTGGAATTTCCAGAGAAGGGACTGCTGATGTCGTGAGGCACGGCCTTTACCTCCTTGCTGATATTTCTCCCCGAACTGACCGACCGACCGACCGACCGACCAACCGGAACCTGAGGTTTCCTTTCCAGGAGTCTCTCCTCCGACACAGAGGGAGCCATTCAGGATTTCCTCCTTCCAAAACCAGAAATTTCTCTCTGCTTCATTAATATCTTCTCACTACTTCCTGAACCCATGGGGAGTTAGTTAGTTGAACACTCACTTTTTTCATGAATGACCCTTCCTCCCTCTCCTGAACATCTCATATTACTGATTCATACTCAGTAAAACAGTAATATGAGAAATTAGGCCAGGAGGACATGGAAGATGAGGGTTGAGTCTTCTGAAGTGAACAAGCACTTAGGGAAGGCTAAACTTAAGGGAATTTGACTCTGAGTGGCAAGACATGAATAGCTGCTGCCAAGGCACAGATACAGGCACCAACTGGGCCCTCGGCATCCTCCTGCATCATCAGAGCTGTGTGGGAAACTCAGCCCAAAGGAGGGGCCGTGTTCAAAGGGAGAGGGCATTTTCGAGGACAGCACTGTTTTCTTTTTCTTCTTTCTTTCTTTCTTTCTTTCTTTCTTTCTTTCTTTTTTTTTTTTCGAGACAGGGTTGTTCTGTAGTTTTTTTTTTTTTTTTTTGGAGCCTGTCCTGGAACTAGCTCTTGTAGACCAGGCTGGTCTTGAACTCACATGCTTTCTTTTTTTTTCTATTGGATATTTTTGACTTCTTTATCAAAGATCAGGTGTTCGAAGATGTGTGGATCGATATCCGGGTCTTCTATTCGGTTCCATTGGTCCTCCTGTCTGTTCTTATGCCAGGACCAGGCTGTTTTCAGAACTGTAGCTTACAGAGTGTTCTTGCAGGTGGGGCACAGAAGAGGTTAATTACGGTACCTTAGTTCTTCTGCTTTTCTAGCAGACCGGAGCCCAGCTGACAGGAATCCAGTAGAGATGGTGTCAAGGTTCACACTGACACTAACAGCTGTAACTTGAGCAGGATTTGTGATCCACATGAAATTTGCAATGAATTGCAGCAAATCTGTGACACTCTAACTTGCTCAGGCTCAGTATCTGAACATACAGATGTTTGCAATGATCACTGGCTTCAGGATTTTTTTTTTTGTTGTTGTTGTTGTTTTGTTTTTCCACGAGACAGGGTTTCCCTGTAGCTGAAGTTTAACGGCCTGGTGTTTTTGTGACTTACTGCTTCAAAGAACTTCTCCATTTCTTTATCCCTAAGGGAAAAGAAATATAATCACTAAATACATTTAAGTGTCTTTCAACCATTTTAGATCCCTCTGTTGAGAGTTCTCTGTTTAGGTCTGTACTCCATTTTTTAAAATTGGATTATTTGTTCTTTGGATGACCAATTTCTCGACTTCTTTGTGTATTTTGGAGATTAGTGAAGATCTTTTCCCATTCTGTAAGGCCGTCGTTTTGTCTTGTTGGCCATGTTCTTTGCTTTACAGAAGCTTTTCAGTTTCAGGAGGTCTCACTTATTAATTGTTTCTCTCAGTGTCTGGTTTTTTTCTTTTTTTTTCTTTTTTCTTTCTTTTTTTTTCTTTTTTTTCTTTTTTTCTTTTTTTCTTTTTTTTTCTTCTTCTTTTCTTTTTTTTTCTTTTTTTTCTCTCTTTAGTTTTTTTCTTTGTTCTTTTTTTTTGTTTTGTTTTTCTTTTTTTTTTCTTTTTTCTTTTTCTCTCAGTGTCTGTGCTACTGGGGTTCTATTTAGCAAGCGTTCTCCTGTGCCAATGTGTTCAAGTGCATTTGATATTTTTATTTTTATATTCTTTTATTGTGGATGAAGTCAATTATTTGAACTCTCAAATATTTTTATTGTTATTATCTCTCTATTTGTTTGCTTATTTGTGGTTGTTCACCAACTTGACTATCTAGAGGAAGTAAAAGTCGTAACAAGGTTTCCGTAGGTGAACCTGCGGAAGGATCATTAACGTGAGAGAGCAGCGGCGGCGGCTCTGCCCGCCCGCTCGCCTGCCTCGCCCGAGTTCTCGCCGGGAGGCGCGCTCCCCGGGTCGCACGTGTGTTGTGCGCACGGAAGTGTGCGTGCGCACGGGCGCGCGTGGCGGTCGTGAGAGAGAGGTCGAGAGAGGGGGAAGGGGGACGGGCGCCGGCTCGCCTGCCCTCCTCGCCCCGTCCGAGGACCCGTGTCTGGCTCTGCCGCTGGCGGCTCACGGCGGACGGCGGCTCTCTTCCCGCTCTCGCTCTCCTCCGTCCACTCCCGCTGCTTGCCTCACCGCACCGCAGCGGCCGGCGGGTGTGTCCCCTCTTTCCCGGGCGCGCGCCTTTCCCTCTCCATCCCTCTTCCCGGGGGAGGATGGGCGAGGGTCTGGCGGCGCCCCGGGCCCCCTCTCGCCGCCGACCTCCGCTCGCGCGCCGTGGCGCCGCGGCGCGCCTGTCGGGGAGGCGGCGGAGGTTGGGCGCACTTTTTTTTCCCCCCTCTCCACCTCCTTCTCCAAAGGACCGGGGTAGACCAGTAGTCCCTCCCACCGGGCGGGAGGCCATTTTTTTCCCCCGGGGATGCGGCGGGTCGACCAGATGTCCCGCTGGACTCTTTTTTTTTTTTTTTTTTAATGTATAATATATATTATATCTTCCTAGACCTGACGGGTCGACCAGTTGTCTCTGTGCACTTCCTTTTTTTTGACGGACTGGAAGCGGGTCGACCAGTTGTCCGATTAAATATTTGGCCTTAAAATGCTAAGTACCGGGGTTGACCAGTTGGCCTTGTGAACTTGGGTCGACCAGTTGTCTTTTTCCATGTCTTGATTGAATGATGTCATTCTTCAATGTGTTGGTGGTTAGTTTATCTCTTTTGTTCTCTATGCCAACACGCCCCACTCACCAAACACTTTTTTTTTTAATTTATTTATTTACTTATTTTTATTTTACTTTTTTATTATTTATTTATTTATTTATACATACATACATACATACATACATCCTGTCTATCTGTCCAGATGGGGCAGGGGTAGAAGGGGCTAGCTATGAGAGGAAGGTGCTCGGTGGGCATCCAGTTGTAAATAAGGCTGGGAATAAATAGCTGAATATTAATTCATTTGAGTAATATTAAAACTGTTCAAGTAGAAAACAATTGCTTTCTTTTTCTGTTTGCCCAGAGATCTGACTGACTGCAACTTGGAAAGAAGACGGCCCTGCTGGACAGAGACCTCCCTCCTGCTTTGGGTGGGTCGACCAGTTTACATGTTTATTTCCACGTTTTGTCTTTTATGGATTGAATGGATGTGTCTCTCTCTTTTTTTTTTTTTTTTTTGGTTTTTCGAGACAGGGTTTCTCTGTGGCTTTGGAGCCTGTCCTGGAACTAGCACTGTAGACCAGGCTGGTCTCGAACTCACAGAGATCCGCCTACCTCTGCCTCCCGAGTACTGGGATTAAAGGCGTGCGCCACCATCGCCCGGCTCTCATTTTTTTTTTCACGATTGCTTGCTTGCTTGCTTGCTTACTTACTTACTTACTTACTATCTGTTCAGCCCATCTCATTTACTTACTTCTTTAAAAAAAATGACCCACCTAGTTATTTACTTACTTACTTACTTACTTACTTGTTCATTCATTCCTTCACTTCCTTATCTTCTTTCATATATCTGTTTATTTATCTGCTGATTTAGCGTGACTCATTTACTTATTGAATGTTTCAATTATTATTTAGTTTTATTCATTTATTCATTCTTTATGTCTATTTTTATGTATGTATTTACTTACTTTCTTAATTTTTTTTTTACTTTTTAAAATTTACTTAATTTTTTTCTTTCTTTGGGAATGTAGATTCTTTCTTCCTTTCTTCCTTTCTTTCCTTCTTTCTGTCTCCTGACTGTCACTGGCTAAGAAAATGGTGGCCTCCATGTCACTGGTCAGCATAGCAGCTCCTAAAATGGAATTTGATGAAGGGATACATAGATAGATAGATAGATAGATAGATAGATAGATAGATAGATAGATAGATAAATAGATAGATAGATGGGATGCGCACACGCTCACACACACACACACACACACATATGCACGCACGTGCATGACATGTACAGATGGGGGGCGATTCCAATGTTTTCAGAGGAAGGTGCTCGCTGGTAATAATAAATGTGCTGGTAAATAAGGCTGGAAATAGCTGAATATTAAATCATTAAAACTCTTCAAATAAATAAAAAGCAATTCCATTTCTCTCTCTCTCTCTTTCTCACCATATACCAGCACATCTGAACTGACTGCAACATACAAAAGAAGAAGAAACACGGAAAGAAGACATCCCTGCTGGACAGGATCTGAGATGAGAATAAATTCATCGAATGGCTGCCAACAGCATTTCATTGAGAAGAGATTCCACATTTTATGCTGTACAGTTACTTAGTTAGATAGATAGATAAAGAGAGGCCTGTGAACTGGGGTGGGCTGTGGCTTCTCAGGTCACCTCAGGTCAGGGAGGGGCTGAGGAGTGTCCCATTGGCCTTGACAATAGGCAGGAGTCAGAGGTTAATGTCAGGGCAGGGCCTGAGAGTTCCTCAAAGGGAATGAATGGAGACCCTTGCTTACCTAAGAAATGCCTGACCTTGGAAAAGGACTTGTGGAAAGCGGGCCCTTGAAACTGTGGTTTCACGTCTTACTAGAAAGCTCCCTCTTGGAAGGGAAAGTCATCGTGATATCTTACTCTTTTCCCAAGGATACCCTACCTACCCTTCTGATCATTCTTACTGAATTAAGTCTTCCACTGCAAATAAATAAATAAATAAATAATAAATGAAGTGGGTGAGTGAGTGAGTGAGTAAGTAAGTAAGTAAGTAAGTAAACAAGCAAATACGTGGATGGACAAATAAATACAAAGTTTGCTGTTGTTGACTGACTTTTGATTTCATAATGAATCTCTCTCTCTCTCTCTCTCTCTCTCACACACACACACACACACACACACTAAATATACAATAAAAGGAAGCATAACACCTTTACTCAGGGGGCAGAGTGAACTCTGAAAGTTTTCCAGGCGGGGGGGGGGGGAGAGACAGAATATAAGAACAAAATGAGAAACAAGGAAAAATAGTGTTGGCTGGCTGGCCGGCTTTCAGTTCCCTGACAGAAATGAGCACATTGTGGAGGAAACACAAAGTTGTTACACTATGTGGGTGTGATGAGGAGAGATTGTGAGTGAGTGTCCTGTCAGAACAAAGTTAGTCCCATAGTTGATGAAATTCATTATCCCAAAACTTCAGCAGAATATATCCCAAGTTTGCAAATGTGTGATCAGCTTGTGACAGGTTGGGCTGGAGATGCTGAGAACTGGGGAGCCCTCAATGCAAGAGCAGACACTCATTCCCATGAAGAGGGAGAGAGGGAGGGAGGGAGGGAGGGAGGGAGGGATCATTCATTCCTATACTCAAGTTTAAAGAAAGATGAGTGGCTATCTATGGAGAGACCACTCACAGATATGAAAAATCATTTCCTAAAAATCAAATTTCTCAGTCAGTATGCAACTGCTATGGTGCTTCTCCTAGATAGAGCAAAACACACAAACAAACTGATTCCTTGATCTAGAGCCACAGTGCACATGCTGTGGAAAAGGGGACATGGCCAACTTGAATCACAATATTCATCAGAGCATGAAAAGAGCGTAAAAAGGACACAGAGGAGAGATAATTGTGGTCCTTCCTTCCTCCCTCCCTCCCTCCCTCCCTCCTTCCCTCAGGAAGTGACTGACAGATGAGACTTTGTCCAAGCAGGTTCTGTCTGAAATACCAGACTTGAGTTTCCCCCTCTGTGGGTATTAGCTAATCAGTCCTCCCTTCTTTCTGTAGGAAGGTGGTGCATGTCTCTCAGAACTTACCTGGTTTCCTCTGCACCAGGTGAACCAGGGAAAAGCTTTCTAAGCCTTATTCAGACCCATAGAGGCTGCGCTGTGTGTGACTTCAGAGACCTCAGGGAGTATAGGGGTGGGTGGGTGCTTGATGCTTCAGACTCATGTCATTGAAGGACATAACATAGTCTGGATTCACAGAGATTCACAACACAGAGCCATTGTCACTTACTAACAGCTCAGGACACCCAGAGCTAACAAGAAATTGCAGTCTCAGCCGGGCTTTAATCACAGCACACACACAGATCTCTGTGAATTCAAAGATGGCCTGATTTACAGAGTGAGTTTTAGGACAGCCCAAGATACAAAAAGAAACCCTTTCTTGAAAAACAAAGCAAAACAGCAAAAGAAAGAAAGACAAGGAAAAAGAAAAAAATGGCAGTCTCTTTCCACTCTCTCCTCCATTGGCTCTTAAAGAGCTCTCAAGCTGAACTGGAGACCATGGTGTCACTCAAAACTGGGAAGCCAGAAACCTTAGGGGGGTCACAGGAGTCGGACTGACTGCAGCACTTGATGCCTCAACCCTGCTAATGGCTGTGATATAAGGCATGGTAAAATACGGGCTTTGGCAGAGCACTACTCCCCTTTCTCTATTATTATTGCTACACAACGAAAAGGACCGGGGGGGGGTGATGATGTGCAGTCAGTGCTGGTATTGAAATCTCACTGACTCCTTCCGCACTCCTTGTCAATTCCCGACTTTGTCAAATCAACTATCGTGAATCTTTGATGTGGGTTGGCCCTTTAGGAACTCAGAGAAACAAGACAGACAGACCTGTTTCATCCCAGAAACCTCCCAGTTCCTGAGCCCTAGCCCTGGAAGTCTCAAAGCCATCACATCCAGAAATCTCTCTAGTCCCTGCTAGTGGTGAACTCACTTCGTCTTCCCCAGGACCACTAATTATTTCTCCATGTTTTCCTGTGAGATCTGAGGCCAGCTTTCTTCTTCCTCCCTCTGGCCTCTCCACGAACGATCTCCATTCTCTAGACAACATGTCTAGAACCGAGTCTTATAGGCACCGAGAGAGTGTGTCTTGAGGGCAGTTGGCGTTTCTAGGACACGAGTGACATCACAAAATTCCGAGAGCTCTCTGGGATACCGTGGAATTTCCAGAGAAGGGACTGCTGATGTCGTGAGGCACGGCCTTTACCTCCTTGCTGATATTTCTCCCCGAACTGACCGACCGACCGACCGACCGACCAACCGGAACCTGAGGTTTCCTTTCCAGGAGTCTCTCCTCCGACACAGAGGGAGCCATTCAGGATTTCCTCCTTCCAAAACCAGAAATTTCTCTCTGCTTCATTAATATCTTCTCACTACTTCCTGAACCCATGGGGAGTTAGTTAGTTGAACACTCACTTTTTTCATGAATGACCCTTCCTCCCTCTCCTGAACATCTCATATTACTGATTCATACTCAGTAAAACAGTAATATGAGAAATTAGGCCAGGAGGACATGGAAGATGAGGGTTGAGTCTTCTGAAGTGAACAAGCACTTAGGGAAGGCTAAACTTAAGGGAATTTGACTCTGAGTGGCAAGACATGAATAGCTGCTGCCAAGGCACAGATACAGGCACCAACTGGGCCCTCGGCATCCTCCTGCATCATCAGAGCTGTGTGGGAAACTCAGCCCAAAGGAGGGGCCGTGTTCAAAGGGAGAGGGCATTTTCGAGGACAGCACTGTTTTCTTTTTCTTCTTTCTTTCTTTCTTTCTTTCTTTCTTTCTTTCTTTCTTTTTTTTTTTTTCGAGACAGGGTTGTTCTGTAGTTTTTTTTTTTTTTTTTGGAGCCTGTCCTGGAACTAGCTCTTGTAGACCAGGCTGGTCTTGAACTCACATGCTTTCTTTTTTTTTTCTATTGGATATTTTTGACTTCTTTATCAAAGATCAGGTGTTCGAAGATGTGTGGATCGATATCCGGGTCTTCTATTCGGTTCCATTGGTCCTCCTGTCTGTTCTTATGCCAGGACCAGGCTGTTTTCAGAACTGTAGCTTACAGAGTGTTCTTGCAGGTGGGGCACAGAAGAGGTTAATTACGGTACCTTAGTTCTTCTGCTTTTCTAGCAGACCGGAGCCCAGCTGACAGGAATCCAGTAGAGATGGTGTCAAGGTTCACACTGACACTAACAGCTGTAACTTGAGCAGGATTTGTGATCCACATGAAATTTGCAATGAATTGCAGCAAATCTGTGACACTCTAACTTGCTCAGGCTCAGTATCTGAACATACAGATGTTTGCAATGATCACTGGCTTCAGGATTTTTTTTTTTTGTTGTTGTTGTTGTTTTGTTTTTCCACGAGACAGGGTTTCCCTGTAGCTGAAGTTTAACGGCCTGGTGTTTTTGTGACTTACTGCTTCAAAGAACTTCTCCATTTCTTTATCCCTAAGGGAAAAGAAATATAATCACTAAATACATTTAAGTGTCTTTCAACCATTTTAGATCCCTCTGTTGAGAGTTCTCTGTTTAGGTCTGTACTCCATTTTTTAAAATTGGATTATTTGTTCTTTGGATGACCAATTTCTCGACTTCTTTGTGTATTTTGGAGATTAGTGAAGATCTTTTCCCATTCTGTAAGGCCGTCGTTTTGTCTTGTTGGCCATGTTCTTTGCTTTACAGAAGCTTTTCAGTTTCAGGAGGTCTCACTTATTAATTGTTTCTCTCAGTGTCTGTTTTTTTTTCTTTTTTTTTCTTTTTTCTTTCTTTTTTTTTCTTTTTTTTCTTTTTTTCTTTTTTTCTTTTTTTTTCTTCTTCTTTTCTTTTTTTTTCTTTTTTTTCTCTCTTTAGTTTTTTTCTTTGTTCTTTTTTTTTGTTTTGTTTTTCTTTTTTTTTTCTTTTTTCTTTTTCTCTCAGTGTCTGTGCTACTGGGGTTCTATTTAGCAAGCGTTCTCCTGTGCCAATGTGTTCAAGTGCATTTGATATTTTTATTTTTATATTCTTTTATTGTGGATGAAGTCAATTATTTGAACTCTCAAATATTTTTATTGTTATTATCTCTCTATTTGTTTGCTTATTTGTGGTTGTTCACCAACTTGACTATCTAGAGGAAGTAAAAGTCGTAACAAGGTTTCCGTAGGTGAACCTGCGGAAGGATCATTAACGTGAGAGAGCAGCGGCGGCGGCTCTGCCCGCCCGCTCGCCTGCCTCGCCCGAGTTCTCGCCGGGAGGCGCGCTCCCCGGGTCGCACGTGTGTTGTGCGCACGGAAGTGTGCGTGCGCACGGGCGCGCGTGGCGGTCGTGAGAGAGAGGTCGAGAGAGGGGGAAGGGGGACGGGCGCCGGCTCGCCTGCCCTCCTCGCCCCGTCCGAGGACCCGTGTCTGGCTCTGCCGCTGGCGGCTCACGGCGGACGGCGGCTCTCTTCCCGCTCTTGCTCTCCTCCGTCCACTCCCGCTGCTTGCCTCACCGCACCGCAGCGGCCGGCGGGTGTGTCCCCTCTTTCCCGGGCGCGCGCCTTTCCCTCTCCATCCCTCTTCCCGGGGGAGGATGGGCGAGGGTCTGGCGGCGCCCCGGGCCCCCTCTCGCCGCCGACCTCCGCTCGCGCGCCGTGGCGCCGCGGCGCGCCTGTCGGGGAGGCGGCGGAGGTTGGGCGCACTTTTTTTTCCCCCCTCTCCACCTCCTTCTCCAAAGGACCGGGGTAGACCAGTAGTCCCTCCCACCGGGCGGGAGGCCATTTTTTTCCCCCGGGGATGCGGCGGGTCGACCAGATGTCCCGCTGGACTCTTTTTTTTTTTTTTTTTTTTTTTTTAATGTATAATATATATTATATCTTCCTAGACCTGACGGGTCGACCAGTTGTCTCTGTGCACTTCCTTTTTTTTGACGGACTGGAAGCGGGTCGACCAGTTGTCCGATTAAATATTTGGCCTTAAAATGCTAAGTACCGGGGTTGACCAGTTGGCCTTGTGAACTTGGGTCGACCAGTTGTCTTTTTCCATGTCTTGATTGAATGATGTCATTCTTCAATGTGTTGGTGGTTAGTTTATCTCTTTTGTTCTCTATGCCAACACGCCCCACTCACCAAACACTTTTTTTTTTAATTTATTTATTTACTTATTTTTATTTTACTTTTTTATTATTTATTTATTTATTTATACATACATACATACATACATACATCCTGTCTATCTGTCCAGATGGGGCAGGGGTAGAAGGGGCTAGCTATGAGAGGAAGGTGCTCGGTGGGCATCCAGTTGTAAATAAGGCTGGGAATAAATAGCTGAATATTAATTCATTTGAGTAATATTAAAACTGTTCAAGTAGAAAACAATTGCTTTCTTTTTCTGTTTGCCCAGAGATCTGACTGACTGCAACTTGGAAAGAAGACGGCCCTGCTGGACAGAGACCTCCCTCCTGCTTTGGGTGGGTCGACCAGTTTACATGTTTATTTCCACGTTTTGTCTTTTATGGATTGAATGGATGTGTCTCTCTCTTTTTTTTTTTTTGGTTTTTCGAGACAGGGTTTCTCTGTGGCTTTGGAGCCTGTCCTGGAACTAGCACTGTAGACCAGGCTGGTCTCGAACTCACAGAGATCCGCCTACCTCTGCCTCCCGAGTACTGGGATTAAAGGCGTGCGCCACCATCGCCCGGCTCTCATTTTTTTTTTCACGATTGCTTGCTTGCTTGCTTGCTTACTTACTTACTTACTTACTATCTGTTCAGCCCATCTCATTTACTTACTTCTTTAAAAAAAATGACCCACCTAGTTATTTACTTACTTACTTACTTACTTACTTGTTCATTCATTCCTTCACTTCCTTATCTTCTTTCATATATCTGTTTATTTATCTGCTGATTTAGCGTGACTCATTTACTTATTGAATGTTTCAATTATTATTTAGTTTTATTCATTTATTCATTCTTTATGTCTATTTTTATGTATGTATTTACTTACTTTCTTAATTTTTTTTTACTTTTTAAAATTTACTTAATTTTTTTCTTTCTTTGGGAATGTAGATTCTTTCTTCCTTTCTTCCGTTCTTTCCTTCTTTCAGTCTCCTGACTGTCACTGGCTAAGAAAATGGTGGCCTCCATGTCACTGGTCAGCATAGCAGCTCCTAAAATGGAATTTGATGAAGGGATACATAGATAGATAGATAGATAGATAGATAGATAGATAGATAGATAGATAGATAGATGGGATGCGCACACGCTCACACACACACACACACACACACACACACACACATATGCACGCACGTGCATGACATGTACAGATGGGGGGCGATTCCAATGTTTTCAGAGGAAGGTGCTCGCTGGTAATAATAAATGTGCTGGTAAATAAGGCTGGAAATAGCTGAATATTAAATCATTAAAACTCTTCAAATAAATAAAAAGCAATTCCATTTCTCTCTCTCTCTCTTTCTCACCATATACCAGCACATCTGAACTGACTGCAACATACAAAAGAAGAAGAAACACGGAAAGAAGACATCCCTGCTGGACAGGATCTGAGATGAGAATAAATTCATCGAATGGCTGCCAACAGCATTTCATTGAGAAGAGATTCCACATTTTATGCTGTACAGTTACTTAGTTAGATAGATAGATAAAGAGAGGCCTGTGAACTGGGGTGGGCTGTGGCTTCTCAGGTCACCTCAGGTCAGGGAGGGGCTGAGGAGTGTCCCATTGGCCTTGACAATAGGCAGGAGTCAGAGGTTAATGTCAGGGCAGGGCCTGAGAGTTCCTCAAAGGGAATGAATGGAGACCCTTGCTTACCTAAGAAATGCCTGACCTTGGAAAAGGACTTGTGGAAAGCGGGCCCTTGAAACTGTGGTTTCACGTCTTACTAGAAAGCTCCCTCTTGGAAGGGAAAGTCATCGTGATATCTTACTCTTTTCCCAAGGATACCCTACCTACCCTTCTGATCATTCATACTGAATTAAGTCTTCCACTGCAAATAAATAAATAAATAAATAATAAATGAAGTGGGTGAGTGAGTGAGTGAGTGAGTAAGTAAGTAAGTAAGTAAGTAAACAAGCAAATACGTGGATGGACAAATAAATACAAAGTTTGCTGTTGTTGACTGACTTATGATTTCATAATGAATCTCTCTCTCTCTCTCTCTCTCTCTCACACACACACACACACACACACACTAAATATACAATAAAAGGAAGCATAACACCTTTACTCAGGGGGCAGAGTGAACTCTGAAAGTTTTCCAGGCGGGGGGGGGGAGAGACAGAATATAAGAACAAAATGAGAAACAAGGAAAAATAGTGTTGGCTGGCTGGCCGGCTTTCAGTTCCCTGACAGAAATGAGCACATTGTGGAGGAAACACAAAGTTGTTACACTATGTGGGTGTGATGAGGAGAGATTGTGAGTGAGTGTCCTGTCAGAACAAAGTTAGTCCCATAGTTGATGAAATTCATTATCCCAAAACTTCAGCAGAATATATCCCAAGTTTGCAAATGTGTGATCAGCTTGTGACAGGTTGGGCTGGAGATGCTGAGAACTGGGGAGCCCTCAATTCAAGAGCAGACACTCATTCCCATGAAGAGGGAGAGAGGGAGGGAGGGAGGGAGGGAGGGAGGGAGGGATCATTCATTCCTATACTCAAGTTTAAAGAAAGATGAGTGGCTATCTATGGAGAGACCACTCACAGATATGAAAAATCATTTCCTAAAAATCAAATTTCTCAGTCAGTATGCAACTGCTATGGTGCTTCTCCTAGATAGAGCAAAACACACAAACAAACTGATTCCTTGATCTAGAGCCACAGTGCACATGCTGTGGAAAAGGGGACATGGCCAACTTGAATCACAATATTCATCAGAGCATGAAAAGAGCGTAAAAAGGACACAGAGGAGAGATAATTGTGGTCCTTCCTTCCTCCCTCCCTCCCTCCCTCCCTCCTTCCCTCAGGAAGTGACTGACAGATGAGACTTTGTCCAAGCAGGTTCTGTCTGAAATACCAGACTTGAGTTTCCCCCTCTGTGGGTATTAGCTAATCAGTCCTCCCTTCTTTCTGTAGGAAGGTGGTGCATGTCTCTCAGAACTTACCTGGTTTCCTCTGCACCAGGTGAACCAGGGAAAAGCTTTCTAAGCCTTATTCAGACCCATAGAGGCTGCACTGTGTGTGACTTCAGAGACCTCAGGGAGTATAGGGGTGGGTGGGTGCTTGATGCTTCAGACTCATGTCATTGAAGGACATAACATAGTCTGGATTCACAGAGATTCACAACACAGAGCCATTGTCACTTACTAACAGCTCAGGACACCCAGAGCTAACAAGAAATTGCAGTCTCAGCCGGGCTTTAATCACAGCACACACACAGATCTCTGTGAATTCAAAGATGGCCTGATTTACAGAGTGAGTTTTAGGACAGCCCAAGATACAAAAAGAAACCCTTTCTTGAAAAACAAAGCAAAACAGCAAAAGAAAGAAAGACAAGGAAAAAGAAAAAAATGGCAGTCTCTTTCCACTCTCTCCTCCATTGGCTCTTAAAGAGCTCTCAAGCTGAACTGGAGACCATGGTGTCACTCAAAACTGGGAAGCCAGAAACCTTAGGGGGGTCACAGGAGTCGGACTGACTGCAGCACTTGATGCCTCAACCCTGCTAATGGCTGTGATATAAGGCATGGTAAAATACGGGCTTTGGCAGAGCACTACTCCCCTTTCTCTATTATTATTGCTACACAACGAAAAGGACCGGGGGGGGGGGTGATGATGTGCAGTCAGTGCTGGTATTGAAATCTCACTGACTCCTTCCGCACTCCTTGTCAATTCCCGACTTTGTCAAATCAACTATCGTGAATCTTTGATGTGGGTTGGCCCTTTAGGAACTCAGAGAAACAAGACAGACAGACCTGTTTCATCCCAGAAACCTCCCAGTTCCTGAGCCCTAGCCCTGGAAGTCTCAAAGCCATCACATCCAGAAATCTCTCTAGTCCCTGCTAGTGGTGAACTCACTTCGTCTTCCCCGGGACCACTAATTATTTCTCCATGTTTTCCTGTGAGATCTGAGGCCAGCTTTCTTCTTCCTCCCTCTGGCCTCTCCACGAACGATCTCCATTCTCTAGACAACATGTCTAGAACCGAGTCTTATAGGCACCGAGAGAGTGTGTCTTGAGGGCAGTTGGCGTTTCTAGGACACGAGTGACATCACAAAATTCCGAGAGCTCTCTGGGATACCGTGGAATTTCCAGAGAAGGGACTGCTGATGTCGTGAGGCACGGCCTTTACCTCCTTGCTGATATTTCTCCCCGAACTGACCGACCGACCGACCGACCGACCAACCGGAACCTGAGGTTTCCTTTCCAGGAGTCTCTCCTCCGACACAGAGGGAGCCATTCAGGATTTCCTCCTTCCAAAACCAGAAATTTCTCTCTGCTTCATTAATATCTTCTCACTACTTCCTGAACCCATGGGGAGTTAGTTAGTTGAACACTCACTTTTTTCATGAATGACCCTTCCTCCCTCTCCTGAACATCTCATATTACTGATTCATACTCAGTAAAACAGTAATATGAGAAATTAGGCCAGGAGGACATGGAAGATGAGGGTTGAGTCTTCTGAAGTGAACAAGCACTTAGGGAAGGCTAAACTTAAGGGAATTTGACTCTGAGTGGCAAGACATGAATAGCTGCTGCCAAGGCACAGATACAGGCACCAACTGGGCCCTCGGCATCCTCCTGCATCATCAGAGCTGTGTGGGAAACTCAGCCCAAAGGAGGGGCCGTGTTCAAAGGGAGAGGGCATTTTCGAGGACAGCACTGTTTTCTTTTTCTTCTTTCTTTCTTTCTTTCTTTCTTTCTTTCTTTCTTTCTTTTTTTTTTTTCGAGACAGGGTTGTTCTGTAGTTTTTTTTTTTTTTTGGAGCCTGTCCTGGAACTAGCTCTTGTAGACCAGGCTGGTCTTGAACTCACATGCTTTCTTTTTTTTTCTATTGGATATTTTTGACTTCTTTATCAAAGATCAGGTGTTCGAAGATGTGTGGATCGATATCCGGGTCTTCTATTCGGTTCCATTGGTCCTCCTGTCTGTTCTTATGCCAGGACCAGGCTGTTTTCAGAACTGTAGCTTACAGAGTGTTCTTGCAGGTGGGGCACAGAAGAGGTTAATTACGGTACCTTAGTTCTTCTGCTTTTCTAGCAGACCGGAGCCCAGCTGACAGGAATCCAGTAGAGATGGTGTCAAGGTTCACACTGACACTAACAGCTGTAACTTGAGCAGGATTTGTGATCCACATGAAATTTGCAATGAATTGCAGCAAATCTGTGACACTCTAACTTGCTCAGGCTCAGTATCTGAACATACAGATGTTTGCAATGATCACTGGCTTCAGGATTTTTTTTTTTGTTGTTGTTGTTGTTTTGTTTTTCCACGAGACAGGGTTTCCCTGTAGCTGAAGTTTAACGGCCTGGTGTTTTTGTGACTTACTGCTTCAAAGAACTTCTCCATTTCTTTATCCCTAAGGGAAAAGAAATATAATCACTAAATACATTTAAGTGTCTTTCAACCATTTTAGATCCCTCTGTTGAGAGTTCTCTGTTTAGGTCTGTACTCCATTTTTTAAAATTGGATTATTTGTTCTTTGGATGACCAATTTCTCGACTTCTTTGTGTATTTTGGAGATTAGTGAAGATCTTTTCCCATTCTGTAAGGCCGTCGTTTTGTCTTGTTGGCCATGTTCTTTGCTTTACAGAAGCTTTTCAGTTTCAGGAGGTCTCACTTATTAATTGTTTCTCTCAGTGTCTGTTTTTTTTTCTTTTTTTTTCTTTTTTCTTTCTTTTTTTTTCTTTTTTTTCTTTTTTTCTTTTTTTCTTTTTTTTTTCTTCTTCTTTTCTTTTTTTTTCTTTTTTTTCTCTCTTTAGTTTTTTTCTTTGTTCTTTTTTTTTGTTTTGTTTTTCTTTTTTTTTTCTTTTTTCTTTTTCTCTCAGTGTCTGTGCTACTGGGGTTCTATTTAGCAAGCGTTCTCCTGTGCCAATGTGTTCAAGTGCATTTGATATTTTTATTTTTATATTCTTTTATTGTGGATGAAGTCAATTATTTGAACTCTCAAATATTTTTATTGTTATTATCTCTCTATTTGTTTGCTTATTTGTGGTTGTTCACCAACTTGACTATCTAGAGGAAGTAAAAGTCGTAACAAGGTTTCCGTAGGTGAACCTGCGGAAGGATCATTAACGTGAGAGAGCAGCGGCGGCGGCTCTGCCCGCCCGCTCGCCTGCCTCGCCCGAGTTCTCGCCGGGAGGCGCGCTCCCCGGGTCGCACGTGTGTTGTGCGCACGGAAGTGTGCGTGCGCACGGGCGCGCGTGGCGGTCGTGAGAGAGAGGTCGAGAGAGGGGGAAGGGGGACGGGCGCCGGCTCGCCTGCCCTCCTCGCCCCGTCCGAGGACCCATGTCTGGCTCTGCCGCTGGCGGCTCACGGCGGACGGCGGCTCTCTTCCCGCTCTCGCTCTCCTCCGTCCACTCCCGCTGCTTGCCTCACCGCACCGCAGCGGCCGGCGGGTGTGTCCCCTCTTTCCCGGGCGCGCGCCTTTCCCTCTCCATCCCTCTTCCCGGGGGAGGATGGGCGAGGGTCTGGCGGCGCCCCGGGCCCCCTCTCGCCGCCGACCTCCGCTCGCGCGCCGTGGCGCCGCGGCGCGCCTGTCGGGGAGGCGGCGGAGGTTGGGCGCACTTTTTTTTCCCCCCTCTCCACCTCCTTCTCCAAAGGACCGGGGTAGACCAGTAGTCCCTCCCACCGGGCGGGAGGCCATTTTTTTCCCCCGGGGATGCGGCGGGTCGACCAGATGTCCCGCTGGACTCTTTTTTTTTTTTTTTTTAATGTATAATATATATTATATCTTCCTAGACCTGACGGGTCGACCAGTTGTCTCTGTGCACTTCCTTTTTTTTCACGGACTGGAAGCGGGTCGACCAGTTGTCCGATTAAATATTTGGCCTTAAAATGCTAAGTACCGGGGTTGACCAGTTGGCCTTGTGAACTTGGGTCGACCAGTTGTCTTTTTCCATGTCTTGATTGAATGATGATGTCATTCTTCAATGTGTTGGTGGTTAGTTTATCTCTTTTGTTCTCTATGCCAACACGCCCCACTCACCAAACACTTTTTTTTTAATTTATTTATTTACTTATTTTTATTTTACTTTTTTATTATTTATTTATTTATTTATACATACATACATACATACATACATCCTGTCTATCTGTCCAGATGGGGCAGGGGTAGAAGGGGCTAGCTATGAGAGGAAGGTGCTCGGTGGGCATCCAGTTGTAAATAAGGCTGGGAATAAATAGCTGAATATTAATTCATTTGAGTAATATTAAAACTGTTCAAGTAGAAAACAATTGCTTTCTTTTTCTGTTTGCCCAGAGATCTGACTGACTGCAACTTGGAAAGAAGACGGCCCTGCTGGACAGAGACCTCCCTCCTGCTTTGGGTGGGTCGACCAGTTTACATGTTTATTTCCACGTTTTGTCTTTTATGGATTGAATGGATGTGTCTCTCTCTTTTTTTTTTTTTTTTGGTTTTTCGAGACAGGGTTTCTCTGTGGCTTTGGAGCCTGTCCTGGAACTAGCACTGTAGACCAGGCTGGTCTCGAACTCACAGAGATCCGCCTACCTCTGCCTCCCGAGTACTGGGATTAAAGGCGTGCGCCACCATCGCCCGGCTCTCATTTTTTTTTTCACGATTGCTTGCTTGCTTGCTTGCTTACTTACTTACTTACTTACTATCTGTTCAGCCCATCTCATTTACTTACTTCTTTAAAAAAAATGACCCACCTAGTTATTTACTTACTTACTTACTTACTTACTTGTTCATTCATTCCTTCACTTCCTTATCTTCTTTCATATATCTGTTTATTTATCTGCTGATTTAGCGTGACTCATTTACTTATTGAATGTTTCAAATATTATTTAGTTTTATTCATTTATTCATTCTTTATGTCTATTTTTATGTATGTATTTACTTACTTTCTTAATTTTTTTTTTTACTTTTTAAAATTTACTTAATTTTTTTCTTTCTTTGGGAATGTAGATTCTTTCTTCCTTTCTTCCTTTCTTTCCTTCTTTCTGTCTCCTGACTGTCACTGGCTAAGAAAATGGTGGCCTCCATGTCACTGGTCAGCATAGCAGCTCCTAAAATGGAATTTGATGAAGGGATACATAGATAGATAGATAGATAGATAGATAGATAGATAGATAGATAGATAGATAGATGGGATGCGCACACGCTCACACACACACACACACACACACACACACACACACATATGCACGCACGTGCATGACATGTACAGATGGGGGGCGATTCCAATGTTTTCAGAGGAAGGTGCTCGCTGGTAATAATAAATGTGCTGGTAAATAAGGCTGGAAATAGCTGAATATTAAATCATTAAAACTCTTCAAATAAATAAAAAGCAATTCCATTTCTCTCTCTCTCTCTTTCTCACCATATACCAGCACATCTGAACTGACTGCAACATACAAAAGAAGAAGAAACACGGAAAGAAGACATCCCTGCTGGACAGGATCTGAGATGAGAATAAATTCATCGAATGGCTGCCAACAGCATTTCATTGAGAAGAGATTCCACATTTTATGCTGTACAGTTACTTAGTTAGATAGATAGATAAAGAGAGGCCTGTGAACTGGGGTGGGCTGTGGCTTCTCAGGTCACCTCAGGTCAGGGAGGGGCTGAGGAGTGTCCCATTGGCCTTGACAATAGGCAGGAGTCAGAGGTTAATGTCAGGGCAGGGCCTGAGAGTTCCTCAAAGGGAATGAATGGAGACCCTTGCTTACCTAAGAAATGCCTGACCTTGGAAAAGGACTTGTGGAAAGCGGGCCCTTGAAACTGTGGTTTCACGTCTTACTAGAAAGCTCCCTCTTGGAAGGGAAAGTCATCGTGATATCTTACTCTTTTCCCAAGGATACCCTACCTACCCTTCTGATCATTCATACTGAATTAAGTCTTCCACTGCAAATAAATAAATAAATAAATAATAAATGAAGTGGGTGAGTGAGTGAGTGAGTGAGTGAGTAAGTAAGTAAGTAAGTAAGTAAACAAGCAAATACGTGGATGGACAAATAAATACAAAGTTTGCTGTTGTTGACTGACTTTTGATTTCATAATGAATCTCTCTCTCTCTCTCTCTCTCACACACACACACACACACACACACACACTAAATATACAATAAAAGGAAGCATAACACCTTTACTCAGGGGGCAGAGTGAACTCTGAAAGTTTTCCAGGCGGGGGGGGGGGGGAGAGACAGAATATAAGAACAAAATGAGAAACAAGGAAAAATAGTGTTGGCTGGCTGGCCGGCTTTCAGTTCCCTGACAGAAATGAGCACATTGTGGAGGAAACACAAAGTTGTTACACTATGTGGGTGTGATGAGGAGAGATTGTGAGTGAGTGTCCTGTCAGAACAAAGTTAGTCCCATAGTTGATGAAATTCATTATCCCAAAACTTCAGCAGAATATATCCCAAGTTTGCAAATGTGTGATCAGCTTGTGACAGGTTGGGCTGGAGATGCTGAGAACTGGGGAGCCCTCAATGCAAGAGCAGACACTCATTCCCATGAAGAGGGAGAGAGGGAGGGAGGGAGGGAGGGAGGGAGGGAGGGATCATTCATTCCTATACTCAAGTTTAAAGAAAGATGAGTGGCTATCTATGGAGAGACCACTCACAGATATGAAAAATCATTTCCTAAAAATCAAATTTCTCAGTCAGTATGCAACTGCTATGGTGCTTCTCCTAGATAGAGCAAAACACACAAACAAACTGATTCCTTGATCTAGAGCCACAGTGCACATGCTGTGGAAAAGGGGACATGGCCAACTTGAATCACAATATTCATCAGAGCATGAAAAGAGCGTAAAAAGGACACAGAGGAGAGATAATTGTGGTCCTTCCTTCCTCCCTCCCTCCCTCCCTCCCTCCTTCCCTCAGGAAGTGACTGACAGATGAGACTTTGTCCAAGCAGGTTCTGTCTGAAATACCAGACTTGAGTTTCCCCCTCTGTGGGTATTAGCTAATCAGTCCTCCCTTCTTTCTGTAGGAAGGTGGTGCATGTCTCTCAGAACTTACCTGGTTTCCTCTGCACCAGGTGAACCAGGGAAAAGCTTTCTAAGCCTTATTCAGACCCATAGAGGCTGCGCTGTGTGTGACTTCAGAGACCTCAGGGAGTATAGGGGTGGGTGGGTGCTTGATGCTTCAGACTCATGTCATTGAAGGACATAACATAGTCTGGATTCACAGAGATTCACAACACAGAGCCATTGTCACTTACTAACAGCTCAGGACACCCAGAGCTAACAAGAAATTGCAGTCTCAGCCGGGCTTTAATCACAGCACACACATAGATCTCTGTGAATTCAAAGATGGCCTGATTTACAGAGTGAGTTTTAGGACAGCCCAAGATACAAAAAGAAACCCTTTCTTGAAAAACAAAGCAAAACAGCAAAAGAAAGAAAGACAAGGAAAAAGAAAAAAATGGCAGTCTCTTTCCACTCTCTCCTCCATTGGCTCTTAAAGAGCTCTCAAGCTGAACTGGAGACCATGGTGTCACTCAAAACTGGGAAGCCAGAAACCTTAGGGGGGTCACAGGAGTCGGACTGACTGCAGCACTTGATGCCTCAACCCTGCTAATGGCTGTGATATAAGGCATGGTAAAATACGGGCTTTGGCAGAGCACTACTCCCCTTTCTCTATTATTATTGCTACACAACGAAAAGGACCGGGGGGGGGGGTGATGATGTGCAGTCAGTGCTGGTATTGAAATCTCACTGACTCCTTCCGCACTCCTTGTCAATTCCCGACTTTGTCAAATCAACTATCGTGAATCTTTGATGTGGGTTGGCCCTTTAGGAACTCAGAGAAACAAGACAGACAGACCTGTTTCATCCCAGAAACCTCCCAGTTCCTGAGCCCTAGCCCTGGAAGTCTCAAAGCCATCACATCCAGAAATCTCTCTAGTCCCTGCTAGTGGTGAACTCACTTCGTCTTCCCCAGGACCACTAATTATTTCTCCATGTTTTCCTGTGAGATCTGAGGCCAGCTTTCTTCTTCCTCCCTCTGGCCTCTCCACGAACGATCTCCATTCTCTAGACAACATGTCTAGAACCGAGTCTTATAGGCACCGAGAGAGTGTGTCTTGAGGGCAGTTGGCGTTTCTAGGACACGAGTGACATCACAAAATTCCGAGAGCTCTCTGGGATACCGTGGAATTTCCAGAGAAGGGACTGCTGATGTCGTGAGGCACGGCCTTTACCTCCTTGCTGATATTTCTCCCCGAACTGACCGACCGACCGACCGACCGACCAACCGGAACCTGAGGTTTCCTTTCCAGGAGTCTCTCCTCCGACACAGAGGGAGCCATTCAGGATTTCCTCCTTCCAAAACCAGAAATTTCTCTCTGCTTCATTAATATCTTCTCACTACTTCCTGAACCCATGGGGAGTTAGTTAGTTGAACACTCACTTTTTTCATGAATGACCCTTCCTCCCTCTCCTGAACATCTCATATTACTGATTCATACTCAGTAAAACAGTAATATGAGAAATTAGGCCAGGAGGACATGGAAGATGAGGGTTGAGTCTTCTGAAGTGAACAAGCACTTAGGGAAGGCTAAACTTAAGGGAATTTGACTCTGAGTGGCAAGACATGAATAGCTGCTGCCAAGGCACAGATACAGGCACCAACTGGGCCCTCGGCATCCTCCTGCATCATCAGAGCTGTGTGGGAAACTCAGCCCAAAGGAGGGGCCGTGTTCAAAGGGAGAGGGCATTTTCGAGGACAGCACTGTTTTCTTTTTCTTCTTTCTTTCTTTCTTTCTTTCTTTCTTTCTTTCTTTCTTTCTTTCTTTCTTTCTTTCTTTTTTTTTTTTCGAGACAGGGTTGTTCTGTAGTTTTTTTTTTTTTTTTGGAGCCTGTCCTGGAACTAGCTCTTGTAGACCAGGCTGGTCTTGAACTCACATGCTTTCTTTTTTTTTCTATTGGATATTTTTGACTTCTTTATCAAAGATCAGGTGTTCGAAGATGTGTGGATCGATATCCGGGTCTTCTATTCGGTTCCATTGGTCCTCCTGTCTGTTCTTATGCCAGGACCAGGCTGTTTTCAGAACTGTAGCTTACAGAGTGTTCTTGCAGGTGGGGCACAGAAGAGGTTAATTACGGTACCTTAGTTCTTCTGCTTTTCTAGCAGACCGGAGCCCAGCTGACAGGAATCCAGTAGAGATGGTGTCAAGGTTCACACTGACACTAACAGCTGTAACTTGAGCAGGATTTGTGATCCACATGAAATTTGCAATGAATTGCAGCAAATCTGTGACACTCTAACTTGCTCAGGCTCAGTATCTGAACATACAGATGTTTGCAATGATCACTGGCTTCAGGATTTTTTTTTTTGTTGTTGTTGTTGTTTTGTTTTTCCACGAGACAGGGTTTCCCTGTAGCTGAAGTTTAACGGCCTGGTGTTTTTGTGACTTACTGCTTCAAAGAACTTCTCCATTTCTTTATCCCTAAGGGAAAAGAAATATAATCACTAAATACATTTAAGTGTCTTTCAACCATTTTAGATCCCTCTGTTGAGAGTTCTCTGTTTAGGTCTGTACTCCATTTTTTAAAATTGGATTATTTGTTCTTTGGATGACCAATTTCTCGACTTCTTTGTGTATTTTGGAGATTAGTGAAGATCTTTTCCCATTCTGTAAGGCCGTCGTTTTGTCTTGTTGGCCATGTTCTTTGCTTTACAGAAGCTTTTCAGTTTCAGGAGGTCTCACTTATTAATTGTTTCTCTCAGTGTCTGTTTTTTTTTCTTTTTTTTTCTTTTTTCTTTCTTTTTTTTTCTTTTTTTTCTTTTTTTCTTTTTTTCTTTTTTTTTTCTTCTTCTTTTCTTTTTTTTTCTTTTTTTTCTCTCTTTAGTTTTTTTCTTTGTTCTTTTTTTTTGTTTTGTTTTTCTTTTTTTTTTCTTTTTTCTTTTTCTCTCAGTGTCTGTGCTACTGGGGTTCTATTTAGCAAGCGTTCTCCTGTGCCAATGTGTTCAAGTGCATTTGATATTTTTATTTTTATATTCTTTTATTGTGGATGAAGTCAATTATTTGAACTCTCAAATATTTTTATTGTTATTATCTCTCTATTTGTTTGCTTATTTGTGGTTGTTCACCAACTTGACTATCTAGAGGAAGTAAAAGTCGTAACAAGGTTTCCGTAGGTGAACCTGCGGAAGGATCATTAACGTGAGAGAGCAGCGGCGGCGGCTCTGCCCGCCCGCTCGCCTGCCTCGCCCGAGTTCTCGCCGGGAGGCGCGCTCCCCGGGTCGCACGTGTGTTGTGCGCACGGAAGTGTGCGTGCGCACGGGCGCGCGTGGCGGTCGTGAGAGAGAGGTCGAGAGAGGGGGAAGGGGGACGGGCGCCGGCTCGCCTGCCCTCCTCGCCCCGTCCGAGGACCCGTGTCTGGCTCTGCCGCTGGCGGCTCACGGCGGACGGCGGCTCTCTTCCCGCTCTCGCTCTCCTCCGTCCACTCCCGCTGCTTGCCTCACCGCACCGCAGCGGCCGGCGGGTGTGTCCCCTCTTTCCCGGGCGCGCGCCTTTCCCTCTCCATCCCTCTTCCCGGGGGAGGATGGGCGAGGGTCTGGCGGCGCCCCGGGCCCCCTCTCGCCGCCGACCTCCGCTCGCGTGCCGTGGCGCCGCGGCGCGCCTGTCGGGGAGGCGGCGGAGGTTGGGCGCACTTTTTTTTCCCCCCTCTCCACCTCCTTCTCCAAAGGACCGGGGTAGACCAGTAGTCCCTCCCACCGGGCGGGAGGCCATTTTTTTCCCCCGGGGATGCGGCGGGTCGACCAGATGTCCCGCTGGACTCTTTTTTTTTTTTTTTTTTTTTTTAATGTATAATATATATTATATCTTCCTAGACCTGACGGGTCGACCAGTTGTCTCTGTGCACTTCCTTTTTTTTGACGGACTGGAAGCGGGTCGACCAGTTGTCCGATTAAATATTTGGCCTTAAAATGCTAAGTACCGGGGTTGACCAGTTGGCCTTGTGAACTTGGGTCGACCAGTTGTCTTTTTCCATGTCTTGATTGAATGATGTCATTCTTCAATGTGTTGGTGGTTAGTTTATCTCTTTTGTTCTCTATGCCAACACGCCCCACTCACCAAACACTTTTTTTTTTAATTTATTTATTTACTTATTTTTATTTTACTTTTTTATTATTTATTTATTTATTTATACATACATACATACATCCTGTCTATCTGTCCAGATGGGGCAGGGGTAGAAGGGGCTAGCTATGAGAGGAAGGTGCTCGGTGGGCATCCAGTTGTAAATAAGGCTGGGAATAAATAGCTGAATATTAATTCATTTGAGTAATATTAAAACTGTTCAAGTAGAAAACAATTGCTTTCTTTTTCTGTTTGCCCAGAGATCTGACTGACTGCAACTTGGAAAGAAGACGGCCCTGCTGGACAGAGACCTCCCTCCTGCTTTGGGTGGGTCGACCAGTTTACATGTTTATTTCCACGTTTTGTCTTTTATGGATTGAATGGATGTGTCTCTCTCTTTTTTTTTTTTTTTTGGTTTTTCGAGACAGGGTTTCTCTGTGGCTTTGGAGCCTGTCCTGGAACTAGCACTGTAGACCAGGCTGGTCTCGAACTCACAGAGATCCGCCTACCTCTGCCTCCCGAGTACTGGGATTAAAGGCGTGCGCCACCATCGCCCGGCTCTCATTTTTTTTTTCACGATTGCTTGCTTGCTTGCTTGCTTACTTACTTACTTACTTACTATCTGTTCAGCCCATCTCATTTACTTACTTCTTTAAAAAAAATGACCCACCTAGTTATTTACTTACTTACTTACTTACTTACTTGTTCATTCATTCCTTCACTTCCTTATCTTCTTTCATATATCTGTTTATTTATCTGCTGATTTAGCGTGACTCATTTACTTATTGAATGTTTCAATTATTATTTAGTTTTATTCATTTATTCATTCTTTATGTCTATTTTTATGTATGTATTTACTTACTTTCTTAATTTTTTTTTTTACTTTTTAAAATTTACTTAATTTTTTTCTTTCTTTGGGAATGTAGATTCTTTCTTCCTTTCTTCCTTTCTTTCCTTCTTTCTGTCTCCTGACTGTCACTGGCTAAGAAAATGGTGGCCTCCATGTCACTGGTCAGCATAGCAGCTCCTAAAATGGAATTTGATGAAGGGATACATAGATAGATAGATAGATAGATAGATAGATAGATAGATAGATAGATAGATAGATAGATGGGATGCGCACACGCTCACACACACACACACACACACACACACATATGCACGCACGTGCATGACATGTACAGATGGGGGGCGATTCCAATGTTTTCAGAGGAAGGTGCTCGCTGGTAATAATAAATGTGCTGGTAAATAAGGCTGGAAATAGCTGAATATTAAATCATTAAAACTCTTCAAATAAATAAAAAGCAATTCCATTTCTCTCTCTCTCTCTTTCTCACCATATACCAGCACATCTGAACTGACTGCAACATACAAAAGAAGAAGAAACACGGAAAGAAGACATCCCTGCTGGACAGGATCTGAGATGAGAATAAATTCATCGAATGGCTGCCAACAGCATTTCATTGAGAAGAGATTCCACATTTTATGCTGTACAGTTACTTAGTTAGATAGATAGATAAAGAGAGGCCTGTGAACTGGGGTGGGCTGTGGCTTCTCAGGTCACCTCAGGTCAGGGAGGGGCTGAGGAGTGTCCCATTGGCCTTGACAATAGGCAGGAGTCAGAGGTTAATGTCAGGGCAGGGCCTGAGAGTTCCTCAAAGGGAATGAATGGAGACCCTTGCTTACCTAAGAAATGCCTGACCTTGGAAAAGGACTTGTGGAAAGCGGGCCCTTGAAACTGTGGTTTCACGTCTTACTAGAAAGCTCCCTCTTGGAAGGGAAAGTCATCGTGATATCTTACTCTTTTCCCAAGGATACCCTACCTACCCTTCTGATCATTCATACTGAATTAAGTCTTCCACTGCAAATAAATAAATAAATAAATAATAAATGAAGTGGGTGGGTGAGTGAGTGAGTGAGTAAGTAAGTAAGTAAGTAAGTAAACAAGCAAATACGTGGATGGACAAATAAATACAAAGTTTGCTGTTGTTGACTGACTTTTGATTTCATAATGAATCTCTCTCTCTCTCTCTCTCTCTCACACACACACACACACACACACACACACTAAATATACAATAAAAGGAAGCATAACACCTTTACTCAGGGGGCAGAGTGAACTCTGAAAGTTTTCCAGGCGGGGTGGGGGGGAGAGACAGAATATAAGAACAAAATGAGAAACAAGGAAAAATAGTGTTGGCTGGCTGGCCGGCTTTCAGTTCCCTGACAGAAATGAGCACATTGTGGAGGAAACACAAAGTTGTTACACTATGTGGGTGTGATGAGGAGAGATTGTGAGTGAGTGTCCTGTCAGAACAAAGTTAGTCCCATAGTTGATGAAATTCATTATCCCAAAACTTCAGCAGAATATATCCCAAGTTTGCAAATGTGTGATCAGCTTGTGACAGGTTGGGCTGGAGATGCTGAGAACTGGGGAGCCCTCAATGCAAGAGCAGACACTCATTCCCATGAAGAGGGAGAGAGGGAGGGAGGGAGGGAGGGAGGGAGGGAGGGATCATTCATTCCTATACTCAAGTTTAAAGAAAGATGAGTGGCTATCTATGGAGAGACCACTCACAGATATGAAAAATCATTTCCTAAAAATCAAATTTCTCAGTCAGTATGCAACTGCTATGGTGCTTCTCCTAGATAGAGCAAAACACACAAACAAACTGATTCCTTGATCTAGAGCCACAGTGCACATGCTGTGGAAAAGGGGACATGGCCAACTTGAATCACAATATTCATCAGAGCATGAAAAGAGCGTAAAAAGGACACAGAGGAGAGATAATTGTGGTCCTTCCTTCCTCCCTCCCTCCCTCCCTCCCTCCTTCCCTCAGGAAGTGACTGACAGATGAGACTTTGTCCAAGCAGGTTCTGTCTGAAATACCAGACTTGAGTTTCCCCCTCTGTGGGTATTAGCTAATCAGTCCTCCCTTCTTTCTGTAGGAAGGTGGTGCATGTCTCTCAGAACTTACCTGGTTTCCTCTGCACCAGGTGAACCAGGGAAAAGCTTTCTAAGCCTTATTCAGACCCATAGAGGCTGCGCTGTGTGTGACTTCAGAGACCTCAGGGAGTATAGGGGTGGGTGGGTGCTTGATGCTTCAGACTCATGTCATTGAAGGACATAACATAGTCTGGATTCACAGAGATTCACAACACAGAGCCATTGTCACTTACTAACAGCTCAGGACACCCAGAGCTAACAAGAAATTGCAGTCTCAGCCGGGCTTTAATCACAGCACACACACAGATCTCTGTGAATTCAAAGATGGCCTGATTTACAGAGTGAGTTTTAGGACAGCCCAAGATACAAAAAGAAACCCTTTCTTGAAAAACAAAGCAAAACAGCAAAAGAAAGAAAGACAAGGAAAAAGAAAAAAATGGCAGTCTCTTTCCACTCTCTCCTCCATTGGCTCTTAAAGAGCTCTCAAGCTGAACTGGAGACCATGGTGTCACTCAAAACTGGGAAGCCAGAAACCTTAGGGGGGGTCACAGGAGTCGGACTGACTGCAGCACTTGATGCCTCAACCCTGCTAATGGCTGTGATATAAGGCATGGTAAAATACGGGCTTTGGCAGAGCACTACTCCCCTTTCTCTATTATTATTGCTACACAACGAAAAGGACCGGGGGGGGGGTGATGATGTGCAGTCAGTGCTGGTATTGAAATCTCACTGACTCCTTCCGCACTCCTTGTCAATTCCCGACTTTGTCAAATCAACTATCGTGAATCTTTGATGTGGGTTGGCCCTTTAGGAACTCAGAGAAACAAGACAGACAGACCTGTTTCATCCCAGAAACCTCCCAGTTCCTGAGCCCTAGCCCTGGAAGTCTCAAAGCCATCACATCCAGAAATCTCTCTAGTCCCTGCTAGTGGTGAACTCACTTCGTCTTCCCCAGGACCACTAATTATTTCTCCATGTTTTCCTGTGAGATCTGAGGCCAGCTTTCTTCTTCCTCCCTCTGGCCTCTCCACGAACGATCTCCATTCTCTAGACAACATGTCTAGAACCGAGTCTTATAGGCACCGAGAGAGTGTGTCTTGAGGGCAGTTGGCGTTTCTAGGACACGAGTGACATCACAAAATTCCGAGAGCTCTCTGGGATACCGTGGAATTTCCAGAGAAGGGACTGCTGATGTCGTGAGGCACGGCCTTTACCTCCTTGCTGATATTTCTCCCCGAACTGACCGACCGACCGACCGACCGACCAACCGGAACCTGAGGTTTCCTTTCCAGGAGTCTCTCCTCCGACACAGAGGGAGCCATTCAGGATTTCCTCCTTCCAAAACCAGAAATTTCTCTCTGCTTCATTAATATCTTCTCACTACTTCCTGAACCCATGGGGAGTTAGTTAGTTGAACACTCACTTTTTTCATGAATGACCCTTCCTCCCTCTCCTGAACATCTCATATTACTGATTCATACTCAGTAAAACAGTAATATGAGAAATTAGGCCAGGAGGACATGGAAGATGAGGGTTGAGTCTTCTGAAGTGAACAAGCACTTAGGGAAGGCTAAACTTAAGGGAATTTGACTCTGAGTGGCAAGACATGAATAGCTGCTGCCAAGGCACAGATACAGGCACCAACTGGGCCCTCGGCATCCTCCTGCATCATCAGAGCTGTGTGGGAAACTCAGCCCAAAGGAGGGGCCGTGTTCAAAGGGAGAGGGCATTTTCGAGGACAGCACTGTTTTCTTTTTCTTCTTTCTTTCTTTCTTTCTTTCTTTCTTTCTTTCTTTCTTTCTTTCTTTTTTTTTTTTCGAGACAGGGTTGTTCTGTAGTTTTTTTTTTTTTTTTTTGGAGCCTGTCCTGGAACTAGCTCTTGTAGACCAGGCTGGTCTTGAACTCACATGCTTTCTTTTTTTTTCTATTGGATATTTTTGACTTCTTTATCAAAGATCAGGTGTTCGAAGATGTGTGGATCGATATCCGGGTCTTCTATTCGGTTCCATTGGTCCTCCTGTCTGTTCTTATGCCAGGACCAGGCTGTTTTCAGAACTGTAGCTTACAGAGTGTTCTTGCAGGTGGGGCACAGAAGAGGTTAATTACGGTACCTTAGTTCTTCTGCTTTTCTAGCAGACCGGAGCCCAGCTGACAGGAATCCAGTAGAGATGGTGTCAAGGTTCACACTGACACTAACAGCTGTAACTTGAGCAGGATTTGTGATCCACATGAAATTTGCAATGAATTGCAGCAAATCTGTGACACTCTAACTTGCTCAGGCTCAGTATCTGAACATACAGATGTTTGCAATGATCACTGGCTTCAGGATTTTTTTTTTTTTGTTGTTGTTGTTGTTTTGTTTTTCCACGAGACAGGGTTTCCCTGTAGCTGAAGTTTAACGGCCTGGTGTTTTTGTGACTTACTGCTTCAAAGAACTTCTCCATTTCTTTATCCCTAAGGGAAAAGAAATATAATCACTAAATACATTTAAGTGTCTTTCAACCATTTTAGATCCCTCTGTTGAGAGTTCTCTGTTTAGGTCTGTACTCCATTTTTTAAAATTGGATTATTTGTTCTTTGGATGACCAATTTCTCGACTTCTTTGTGTATTTTGGAGATTAGTGAAGATCTTTTCCCATTCTGTAAGGCCGTCGTTTTGTCTTGTTGGCCATGTTCTTTGCTTTACAGAAGCTTTTCAGTTTCAGGAGGTCTCACTTATTAATTGTTTCTCTCAGTGTCTGTTTTTTTTTCTTTTTTTTTCTTTTTTCTTTCTTTTTTTTTCTTTTTTTTCTTTTTTTCTTTTTTTCTTTTTTTTTTCTTCTTCTTTTCTTTTTTTTTCTTTTTTTTCTCTCTTTAGTTTTTTTCTTTGTTCTTTTTTTTTGTTTTGTTTTTCTTTTTTTTTTCTTTTTCTCTCAGTGTCTGTGCTACTGGGGTTCTATTTAGCAAGCGTTCTCCTGTGCCAATGTGTTCAAGTGCATTTGATATTTTTATTTTTATATTCTTTTATTGTGGATGAAGTCAATTATTTGAACTCTCAAATATTTTTATTGTTATTATCTCTCTATTTGTTTGCTTATTTGTGGTTGTTCACCAACTTGACTATCTAGAGGAAGTAAAAGTCGTAACAAGGTTTCCGTAGGTGAACCTGCGGAAGGATCATTAACGTGAGAGAGCAGCGGCGGCGGCTCTGCCCGCCCGCTCGCCTGCCTCGCCCGAGTTCTCGCCGGGAGGCGCGCTCCCCGGGTCGCACGTGTGTTGTGCGCACGGAAGTGTGCGTGCGCACGGGCGCGCGTGGCGGTCGTGAGAGAGAGGTCGAGAGAGGGGGAAGGGGGACGGGCGCCGGCTCGCCTGCCCTCCTCGCCCCGTCCGAGGACCCATGTCTGGCTCTGCCGCTGGCGGCTCACGGCGGACGGCGGCTCTCTTCCCGCTCTCGCTCTCCTCCGTCCACTCCCGCTGCTTGCCTCACCGCACCGCAGCGGCCGGCGGGTGTGTCCCCTCTTTCCCGGGCGCGCGCCTTTCCCTCTCCATCCCTCTTCCCGGGGGAGGATGGGCGAGGGTCTGGCGGCGCCCCGGGCCCCCTCTCGCCGCCGACCTCCGCTCGCGCGCCGTGGCGCCGCGGCGCGCCTGTCGGGGAGGCGGCGGAGGTTGGGCGCACTTTTTTTTCCCCCCTCTCCACCTCCTTCTCCAAAGGACCGGGGTAGACCAGTAGTCCCTCCCACCGGGCGGGAGGCCATTTTTTTCCCCCGGGGATGCGGCGGGTCGACCAGATGTCCCGCTGGACTCTTTTTTTTTTTTTTTTTTTTTTTTTAATGTATAATATATATTATATCTTCCTAGACCTGACGGGTCGACCAGTTGTCTCTGTGCACTTCCTTTTTTTTGACGGACTGGAAGCGGGTCGACCAGTTGTCCGATTAAATATTTGGCCTTAAAATGCTAAGTACCGGGGTTGACCAGTTGGCCTTGTGAACTTGGGTCGACCAGTTGTCTTTTTCCATGTCTTGATTGAATGATGTCATTCTTCAATGTGTTGGTGGTTAGTTTATCTCTTTTGTTCTCTATGCCAACACGCCCCACTCACCAAACACTTTTTTTTTAATTTATTTATTTACTTATTTTTATTTTACTTTTTTATTATTTATTTATTTATTTATACATACATACATACATCCTGTCTATCTGTCCAGATGGGGCAGGGGTAGAAGGGGCTAGCTATGAGAGGAAGGTGCTCGGTGGGCATCCAGTTGTAAATAAGGCTGGGAATAAATAGCTGAATATTAATTCATTTGAGTAATATTAAAACTGTTCAAGTAGAAAACAATTGCTTTCTTTTTCTGTTTGCCCAGAGATCTGACTGACTGCAACTTGGAAAGAAGACGGCCCTGCTGGACAGAGACCTCCCTCCTGCTTTGGGTGGGTCGACCAGTTTACATGTTTATTTCCACGTTTTGTCTTTTATGGATTGAATGGATGTGTCTCTCTCTTTTTTTTTTTTTTTTTTGGTTTTTCGAGACAGGGTTTCTCTGTGGCTTTGGAGCCTGTCCTGGAACTAGCACTGTAGACCAGGCTGGTCTCGAACTCACAGAGATCCGCCTACCTCTGCCTCCCGAGTACTGGGATTAAAGGCGTGCGCCACCATCGCCCGGCTCTCATTTTTTTTTTCACGATTGCTTGCTTGCTTGCTTGCTTACTTACTTACTTACTTACTATCTGTTCAGCCCATCTCATTTACTTACTTCTTTAAAAAAAATGACCCACCTAGTTATTTACTTACTTACTTACTTACTTACTTGTTCATTCATTCCTTCACTTCCTTATCTTCTTTCATATATCTGTTTATTTATCTGCTGATTTAGCGTGACTCATTTACTTATTGAATGTTTCAATTATTATTTAGTTTTATTCATTTATTCATTCTTTATGTCTATTTTTATGTATGTATTTACTTACTTTCTTAATTTTTTTTTTTTACTTTTTAAAATTTACTTAATTTTTTTCTTTCTTTGGGAATGTAGATTCTTTCTTCCTTTCTTCCTTTCTTTCCTTCTTTCTGTCTCCTGACTGTCACTGGCTAAGAAAATGGTGGCCTCCATGTCACTGGTCAGCATAGCAGCTCCTAAAATGGAATTTGATGAAGGGATACATAGATAGATAGATAGATAGATAGATAGATAGATAGATAGATAGATAGATAGATGGGATGCGCACACGCTCACACACACACACACACACACACACACACATATGCACGCACGTGCATGACATGTACAGATGGGGGGCGATTCCAATGTTTTCAGAGGAAGGTGCTCGCTGGTAATAATAAATGTGCTGGTAAATAAGGCTGGAAATAGCTGAATATTAAATCATTAAAACTCTTCAAATAAATAAAAAGCAATTCCATTTCTCTCTCTCTCTCTTTCTCACCATATACCAGCACATCTGAACTGACTGCAACATACAAAAGAAGAAGAAACACGGAAAGAAGACATCCCTGCTGGACAGGATCTGAGATGAGAATAAATTCATCGAATGGCTGCCAACAGCATTTCATTGAGAAGAGATTCCACATTTTATGCTGTACAGTTACTTAGTTAGATAGATAGATAAAGAGAGGCCTGTGAACTGGGGTGGGCTGTGGCTTCTCAGGTCACCTCAGGTCAGGGAGGGGCTGAGGAGTGTCCCATTGGCCTTGACAATAGGCAGGAGTCAGAGGTTAATGTCAGGGCAGGGCCTGAGAGTTCCTCAAAGGGAATGAATGGAGACCCTTGCTTACCTAAGAAATGCCTGACCTTGGAAAAGGACTTGTGGAAAGCGGGCCCTTGAAACTGTGGTTTCACGTCTTACTAGAAAGCTCCCTCTTGGAAGGGAAAGTCATCGTGATATCTTACTCTTTTCCCAAGGATACCCTACCTACCCTTCTGATCATTCATACTGAATTAAGTCTTCCACTGCAAATAAATAAATAAATAAATAATAAATGAAGTGGGTGAGTGAGTGAGTGAGTGAGTAAGTAAGTAAGTAAGTAAGTAAACAAGCAAATACGTGGATGGACAAATAAATACAAAGTTTGCTGTTGTTGACTGACTTTTGATTTCATAATGAATCTCTCTCTCTCTCTCTCTCTCTCTCTCACACACACACACACACACACACACTAAATATACAATAAAAGGAAGCATAACACCTTTACTCAGGGGGCAGAGTGAACTCTGAAAGTTTTCCAGGCGGGGGGGGGGGGGAGAGACAGAATATAAGAACAAAATGAGAAACAAGGAAAAATAGTGTTGGCTGGCTGGCCGGCTTTCAGTTCCCTGACAGAAATGAGCACATTGTGGAGGAAACACAAAGTTGTTACACTATGTGGGTGTGATGAGGAGAGATTGTGAGTGAGTGTCCTGTCAGAACAAAGTTAGTCCCATAGTTGATGAAATTCATTATCCCAAAACTTCAGCAGAATATATCCCAAGTTTGCAAATGTGTGATCAGCTTGTGACAGGTTGGGCTGGAGATGCTGAGAACTGGGGAGCCCTCAATGCAAGAGCAGACACTCATTCCCATGAAGAGGGAGAGAGGGAGGGAGGGAGGGAGGGAGGGAGGGATCATTCATTCCTATACTCAAGTTTAAAGAAAGATGAGTGGCTATCTATGGAGAGACCACTCACAGATATGAAAAATCATTTCCTAAAAATCAAATTTCTCAGTCAGTATGCAACTGCTATGGTGCTTCTCCTAGATAGAGCAAAACACACAAACAAACTGATTCCTTGATCTAGAGCCACAGTGCACATGCTGTGGAAAAGGGGACATGGCCAACTTGAATCACAATATTCATCAGAGCATGAAAAGAGCGTAAAAAGGACACAGAGGAGAGATAATTGTGGTCCTTCCTTCCTCCCTCCCTCCCTCCCTCCCTCCCTCCTTCCCTCAGGAAGTGACTGACAGATGAGACTTTGTCCAAGCAGGTTCTGTCTGAAATACCAGACTTGAGTTTCCCCCTCTGTGGGTATTAGCTAATCAGTCCTCCCTTCTTTCTGTAGGAAGGTGGTGCATGTCTCTCAGAACTTACCTGGTTTCCTCTGCACCAGGTGAACCAGGGAAAAGCTTTCTAAGCCTTATTCAGACCCATAGAGGCTGCGCTGTGTGTGACTTCAGAGACCTCAGGGAGTATAGGGGTGGGTGGGTGCTTGATGCTTCAGACTCATGTCATTGAAGGACATAACATAGTCTGGATTCACAGAGATTCACAACACAGAGCCATTGTCACTTACTAACAGCTCAGGACACCCAGAGCTAACAAGAAATTGCAGTCTCAGCCGGGCTTTAATCACAGCACACACACAGATCTCTGTGAATTCAAAGATGGCCTGATTTACAGAGTGAGTTTTAGGACAGCCCAAGATACAAAAAGAAACCCTTTCTTGAAAAACAAAGCAAAACAGCAAAAGAAAGAAAGACAAGGAAAAAGAAAAAAATGGCAGTCTCTTTCCACTCTCTCCTCCATTGGCTCTTAAAGAGCTCTCAAGCTGAACTGGAGACCATGGTGTCACTCAAAACTGGGAAGCCAGAAACCTTAGGGGGGTCACAGGAGTCGGACTGACTGCAGCACTTGATGCCTCAACCCTGCTAATGGCTGTGATATAAGGCATGGTAAAATACGGGCTTTGGCAGAGCACTACTCCCCTTTCTCTATTATTATTGCTACACAATGAAAAGGACCGGGGGGGGGGGTGATGATGTGCAGTCAGTGCTGGTATTGAAATCTCACTGACTCCTTCCGCACTCCTTGTCAATTCCCGACTTTGTCAAATCAACTATCGTGAATCTTTGATGTGGGTTGGCCCTTTAGGAACTCAGAGAAACAAGACAGACAGACCTGTTTCATCCCAGAAACCTCCCAGTTCCTGAGCCCTAGCCCTGGAAGTCTCAAAGCCATCACATCCAGAAATCTCTCTAGTCCCTGCTAGTGGTGAACTCACTTCGTCTTCCCCAGGACCACTAATTATTTCTCCATGTTTTCCTGTGAGATCTGAGGCCAGCTTTCTTCTTCCTCCCTCTGGCCTCTCCACGAACGATCTCCATTCTCTAGACAACATGTCTAGAACCGAGTCTTATAGGCACCGAGAGAGTGTGTCTTGAGGGCAGTTGGCGTTTCTAGGACACGAGTGACATCACAAAATTCCGAGAGCTCTCTGGGATACCGTGGAATTTCCAGAGAAGGGACTGCTGATGTCGTGAGGCACGGCCTTTACCTCCTTGCTGATATTTCTCCCCGAACTGACCGACCGACCGACCGACCGACCGACCAACCGGAACCTGAGGTTTCCTTTCCAGGAGTCTCTCCTCCGACACAGAGGGAGCCATTCAGGATTTCCTCCTTCCAAAACCAGAAATTTCTCTCTGCTTCATTAATATCTTCTCACTACTTCCTGAACCCATGGGGAGTTAGTTAGTTGAACACTCACTTTTTTCATGAATGACCCTTCCTCCCTCTCCTGAACATCTCATATTACTGATTCATACTCAGTAAAACAGTAATATGAGAAATTAGGCCAGGAGGACATGGAAGATGAGGGTTGAGTCTTCTGAAGTGAACAAGCACTTAGGGAAGGCTAAACTTAAGGGAATTTGACTCTGAGTGGCAAGACATGAATAGCTGCTGCCAAGGCACAGATACAGGCACCAACTGGGCCCTCGGCATCCTCCTGCATCATCAGAGCTGTGTGGGAAACTCAGCCCAAAGGAGGGGCCGTGTTCAAAGGGAGAGGGCATTTTCGAGGACAGCACTGTTTTCTTTTTCTTCTTTCTTTCTTTCTTTCTTTCTTTCTTTCTTTCTTTCTTTCTTTCTTTCTTTTTTTTTTTTCGAGACAGGGTTGTTCTGTAGTTTTTTTTTTTTTTTTTGGAGCCTGTCCTGGAACTAGCTCTTGTAGACCAGGCTGGTCTTGAACTCACATGCTTTCTTTTTTTTTCTATTGGATATTTTTGACTTCTTTATCAAAGATCAGGTGTTCGAAGATGTGTGGATCGATATCCGGGTCTTCTATTCGGTTCCATTGGTCCTCCTGTCTGTTCTTATGCCAGGACCAGGCTGTTTTCAGAACTGTAGCTTACAGAGTGTTCTTGCAGGTGGGGCACAGAAGAGGTTAATTACGGTACCTTAGTTCTTCTGCTTTTCTAGCAGACCGGAGCCCAGCTGACAGGAATCCAGTAGAGATGGTGTCAAGGTTCACACTGACACTAACAGCTGTAACTTGAGCAGGATTTGTGATCCACATGAAATTTGCAATGAATTGCAGCAAATCTGTGACACTCTAACTTGCTCAGGCTCAGTATCTGAACATACAGATGTTTGCAATGATCACTGGCTTCAGGATTTTTTTTTTGTTGTTGTTGTTGTTTTGTTTTTCCATGAGACAGGGTTTCCCTGTAGCTGAAGTTTAACGGCCTGGTGTTTTTGTGACTTACTGCTTCAAAGAACTTCTCCATTTCTTTATCCCTAAGGGAAAAGAAATATAATCACTAAATACATTTAAGTGTCTTTCAACCATTTTAGATCCCTCTGTTGAGAGTTCTCTGTTTAGGTCTGTACTCCATTTTTTAAAATTGGATTATTTGTTCTTTGGATGACCAATTTCTCGACTTCTTTGTGTATTTTGGAGATTAGTGAAGATCTTTTCCCATTCTGTAAGGCCGTCGTTTTGTCTTGTTGGCCATGTTCTTTGCTTTACAGAAGCTTTTCAGTTTCAGGAGGTCTCACTTATTAATTGTTTCTCTCAGTGTCTGTTTTTTTTTCTTTTTTTTTCTTTTTTCTTTCTTTTTTTTTCTTTTTTTTCTTTTTTTCTTTTTTTCTTTTTTTTTTCTTCTTCTTTTCTTTTTTTTTCTTTTTTTTCTCTCTTTAGTTTTTTTCTTTGTTCTTTTTTTTTGTTTTGTTTTTCTTTTTTTTTTCTTTTTTCTTTTTCTCTCAGTGTCTGTGCTACTGGGGTTCTATTTAGCAAGCGTTCTCCTGTGCCAATGTGTTCAAGTGCATTTGATATTTTTATTTTTATATTCTTTTATTGTGGATGAAGTCAATTATTTGAACTCTCAAATATTTTTATTGTTATTATCTCTCTATTTGTTTGCTTATTTGTGGTTGTTCACCAACTTGACTATCTAGAGGAAGTAAAAGTCGTAACAAGGTTTCCGTAGGTGAACCTGCGGAAGGATCATTAACGTGAGAGAGCAGCGGCGGCGGCTCTGCCCGCCCGCTCGCCTGCCTCGCCCGAGTTCTCGCCGGGAGGCGCGCTCCCCGGGTCGCACGTGTGTTGTGCGCACGGAAGTGTGCGTGCGCACGGGCGCGCGTGGCGGTCGTGAGAGAGAGGTCGAGAGAGGGGGAAGGGGGACGGGCGCCGGCTCGCCTGCCCTCCTCGCCCCGTCCGAGGACCCGTGTCTGGCTCTGCCGCTGGCGGCTCACGGCGGACGGCGGCTCTCTTCCCGCTCTCGCTCTCCTCCGTCCACTCCCGCTGCTTGCCTCACCGCACCGCAGCGGCCGGCGGGTGTGTCCCCTCTTTCCCGGGCGCGCGCCTTTCCCTCTCCATCCCTCTTCCCGGGGGAGGATGGGCGAGGGTCTGGCGGCGCCCCGGGCCCCCTCTCGCCGCCGACCTCCGCTCGCGCGCCGTGGTGCCGCGGCGCGCCTGTCGGGGAGGCGGCGGAGGTTGGGCGCACTTTTTTTTCCCCCCTCTCCACCTCCTTCTCCAAAGGACCGGGGTAGACCAGTAGTCCCTCCCACCGGGCGGGAGGCCATTTTTTTCCCCCGGGGATGCGGCGGGTCGACCAGATGTCCCGCTGGACTCTTTTTTTTTTTTTTTTTTTTAATGTATAATATATATTATATCTTCCTAGACCTGACGGGTCGACCAGTTGTCTCTGTGCACTTCCTTTTTTTTGACGGACTGGAAGCGGGTCGACCAGTTGTCCGATTAAATATTTGGCCTTAAAATGCTAAGTACCGGGGTTGACCAGTTGGCCTTGTGAACTTGGGTCGACCAGTTGTCTTTTTCCATGTCTTGATTGAATGATGTCATTCTTCAATGTGTTGGTGGTTAGTTTATCTCTTTTGTTCTCTATGCCAACACGCCCCACTCACCAAACACTTTTTTTTTTAATTTATTTATTTACTTATTTTTATTTTACTTTTTTATTATTTATTTATTTATTTATACATACATACATACATCCTGTCTATCTGTCCAGATGGGGCAGGGGTAGAAGGGGCTAGCTATGAGAGGAAGGTGCTCGGTGGGCATCCAGTTGTAAATAAGGCTGGGAATAAATAGCTGAATATTAATTCATTTGAGTAATATTAAAACTGTTCAAGTAGAAAACAATTGCTTTCTTTTTCTGTTTGCCCAGAGATCTGACTGACTGCAACTTGGAAAGAAGACGGCCCTGCTGGACAGAGACCTCCCTCCTGCTTTGGGTGGGTCGACCAGTTTACATGTTTATTTCCACGTTTTGTCTTTTATGGATTGAATGGATGTGTCTCTCTCTTTTTTTTTTTTTTTTGGTTTTTCGAGACAGGGTTTCTCTGTGGCTTTGGAGCCTGTCCTGGAACTAGCACTGTAGACCAGGCTGGTCTCGAACTCACAGAGATCCGCCTACCTCTGCCTCCCGAGTACTGGGATTAAAGGCGTGCGCCACCATCGCCCAGCTCTCATTTTTTTTTTCACGATTGCTTGCTTGCTTGCTTGCTTACTTACTTACTTACTTACTATCTGTTCAGCCCATCTCATTTACTTACTTCTTTAAAAAAAATGACCCACCTAGTTATTTACTTACTTACTTACTTACTTACTTGTTCATTCATTCCTTCACTTCCTTATCTTCTTTCATATATCTGTTTATTTATCTGCTGATTTAGCGTGACTCATTTACTTATTGAATGTTTCAATTATTATTTAGTTTTATTCATTTATTCATTCTTTATGTCTATTTTTATGTATGTATTTACTTACTTTCTTAATTTTTTTTTTTACTTTTTAAAATTTACTTAATTTTTTTCTTTCTTTGGGAATGTAGATTCTTTCTTCCTTTCTTCCTTTCTTTCCTTCTTTCTGTCTCCTGACTGTCACTGGCTAAGAAAATGGTGGCCTCCATGTCACTGGTCAGCATAGCAGCTCCTAAAATGGAATTTGATGAAGGGATACATAGATAGATAGATAGATAGATAGATAGATAGATAGATAGATAGATAGATAGATAGATAGATAGATGGGATGCGCACACGCTCACACACACACACACACACACACACACACACACATATGCACGCACGTGCATGACATGTACAGATGGGGGGCGATTCCAATGTTTTCAGAGGAAGGTGCTCGCTGGTAATAATAAATGTGCTGGTAAATAAGGCTGGAAATAGCTGAATATTAAATCATTAAAACTCTTCAAATAAATAAAAAGCAATTCCATTTCTCTCTCTCTCTCTTTCTCACCATATACCAGCACATCTGAACTGACTGCAACATACAAAAGAAGAAGAAACACGGAAAGAAGACATCCCTGCTGGACAGGATCTGAGATGAGAATAAATTCATCGAATGGCTGCCAACAGCATTTCATTGAGAAGAGATTCCACATTTTATGCTGTACAGTTACTTAGTTAGATAGATAGATAAAGAGAGGCCTGTGAACTGGGGTGGGCTGTGGCTTCTCAGGTCACCTCAGGTCAGGGAGGGGCTGAGGAGTGTCCCATTGGCCTTGACAATAGGCAGGAGTCAGAGGTTAATGTCAGGGCAGGGCCTGAGAGTTCCTCAAAGGGAATGAATGGAGACCCTTGCTTACCTAAGAAATGCCTGACCTTGGAAAAGGACTTGTGGAAAGCGGGCCCTTGAAACTGTGGTTTCACGTCTTACTAGAAAGCTCCCTCTTGGAAGGGAAAGTCATCGTGATATCTTACTCTTTTCCCAAGGATACCCTACCTACCCTTCTGATCATTCTTACTGAATTAAGTCTTCCACTGCAAATAAATAAATAAATAAATAATAAATGAAGTGGGTGAGTGAGTGAGTGAGTAAGTAAGTAAGTAAGTAAGTAAACAAGCAAATACGTGGATGGACAAATAAATACAAAGTTTGCTGTTGTTGACTGACTTTTGATTTCATAATGAATCTCTCTCTCTCTCTCTCTCTCTCTCTCTCTCTCTCTCACACACACACACACACACACACACTAAATATACAATAAAAGGAAGCATAACACCTTTACTCAGGGGGCAGAGTGAACTCTGAAAGTTTTCCAGGCGGGGGGGGGGGAGAGACAGAATATAAGAACAAAATGAGAAACAAGGAAAAATAGTGTTGGCTGGCTGGCCGGCTTTCAGTTCCCTGACAGAAATGAGCACATTGTGGAGGAAACACAAAGTTGTTACACTATGTGGGTGTGATGAGGAGAGATTGTGAGTGAGTGTCCTGTCAGAACAAAGTTAGTCCCATAGTTGATGAAATTCATTATCCCAAAACTTCAGCAGAATATATCCCAAGTTTGCAAATGTGTGATCAGCTTGTGACAGGTTGGGCTGGAGATGCTGAGAACTGGGGAGCCCTCAATGCAAGAGCAGACACTCATTCCCATGAAGAGGGAGAGAGGGAGGGAGGGAGGGAGGGAGGGAGGGAGGGAGGGATCATTCATTCCTATACTCAAGTTTAAAGAAAGATGAGTGGCTATCTATGGAGAGACCACTCACAGATATGAAAAATCATTTCCTAAAAATCAAATTTCTCAGTCAGTATGCAACTGCTATGGTGCTTCTCCTAGATAGAGCAAAACACACAAACAAACTGATTCCTTGATCTAGAGCCACAGTGCACATGCTGTGGAAAAGGGGACATGGCCAACTTGAATCACAATATTCATCAGAGCATGAAAAGAGCGTAAAAAGGACACAGAGGAGAGATAATTGTGGTCCTTCCTTCCTCCCTCCCTCCCTCCCTCCCTCCTTCCCTCAGGAAGTGACTGACAGATGAGACTTTGTCCAAGCAGGTTCTGTCTGAAATACCAGACTTGAGTTTCCCCCTCTGTGGGTATTAGCTAATCAGTCCTCCCTTCTTTCTGTAGGAAGGTGGTGCATGTCTCTCAGAACTTACCTGGTTTCCTCTGCACCAGGTGAACCAGGGAAAAGCTTTCTAAGCCTTATTCAGACCCATAGAGGCTGCGCTGTGTGTGACTTCAGAGACCTCAGGGAGTATAGGGGTGGGTGGGTGCTTGATGCTTCAGACTCATGTCATTGAAGGACATAACATAGTCTGGATTCACAGAGATTCACAACACAGAGCCATTGTCACTTACTAACAGCTCAGGACACCCAGAGCTAACAAGAAATTGCAGTCTCAGCCGGGCTTTAATCACAGCACACACACAGATCTCTGTGAATTCAAAGATGGCCTGATTTACAGAGTGAGTTTTAGGACAGCCCAAGATACAAAAAGAAACCCTTTCTTGAAAAACAAAGCAAAACAGCAAAAGAAAGAAAGACAAGGAAAAAGAAAAAAATGGCAGTCTCTTTCCACTCTCTCCTCCATTGGCTCTTAAAGAGCTCTCAAGCTGAACTGGAGACCATGGTGTCACTCAAAACTGGGAAGCCAGAAACCTTAGGGGGGTCACAGGAGTCGGACTGACTGCAGCACTTGATGCCTCAACCCTGCTAATGGCTGTGATATAAGGCATGGTAAAATACGGGCTTTGGCAGAGCACTACTCCCCTTTCTCTATTATTATTGCTACACAACGAAAAGGACCGGGGGGGGGGTGATGATGTGCAGTCAGTGCTGGTATTGAAATCTCACTGACTCCTTCCGCACTCCTTGTCAATTCCCGACTTTGTCAAATCAACTATCGTGAATCTTTGATGTGGGTTGGCCCTTTAGGAACTCAGAGAAACAAGACAGACAGACCTGTTTCATCCCAGAAACCTCCCAGTTCCTGAGCCCTAGCCCTGGAAGTCTCAAAGCCATCACATCCAGAAATCTCTCTAGTCCCTGCTAGTGGTGAACTCACTTCGTCTTCCCCAGGACCACTAATTATTTCTCCATGTTTTCCTGTGAGATCTGAGGCCAGCTTTCTTCTTCCTCCCTCTGGCCTCTCCACGAACGATCTCCATTCTCTAGACAACATGTCTAGAACCGAGTCTTATAGGCACCGAGAGAGTGTGTCTTGAGGGCAGTTGGCGTTTCTAGGACACGAGTGACATCACAAAATTCCGAGAGCTCTCTGGGATACCGTGGAATTTCCAGAGAAGGGACTGCTGATGTCGTGAGGCACGGCCTTTACCTCCTTGCTGATATTTCTCCCCGAACTGACCGACCGACCGACCGACCGACCAACCGGAACCTGAGGTTTCCTTTCCAGGAGTCTCTCCTCCGACACAGAGGGAGCCATTCAGGATTTCCTCCTTCCAAAACCAGAAATTTCTCTCTGCTTCATTAATATCTTCTCACTACTTCCTGAACCCATGGGGAGTTAGTTAGTTGAACACTCACTTTTTTCATGAATGACCCTTCCTCCCTCTCCTGAACATCTCATATTACTGATTCATACTCAGTAAAACAGTAATATGAGAAATTAGGCCAGGAGGACATGGAAGATGAGGGTTGAGTCTTCTGAAGTGAACAAGCACTTAGGGAAGGCTAAACTTAAGGGAATTTGACTCTGAGTGGCAAGACATGAATAGCTGCTGCCAAGGCACAGATACAGGCACCAACTGGGCCCTCGGCATCCTCCTGCATCATCAGAGCTGTGTGGGAAACTCAGCCCAAAGGAGGGGCCGTGTTCAAAGGGAGAGGGCATTTTCGAGGACAGCACTGTTTTCTTTTTCTTCTTTCTTTCTTTCTTTCTTTCTTTCTTTCTTTCTTTCTTTTTTTTTTTTTCGAGACAGGGTTGTTCTGTAGTTTTTTTTTTTTTTTTGGAGCCTGTCCTGGAACTAGCTCTTGTAGACCAGGCTGGTCTTGAACTCACATGCTTTCTTTTTTTTTCTATTGGATATTTTTGACTTCTTTATCAAAGATCAGGTGTTCGAAGATGTGTGGATCGATATCCGGGTCTTCTATTCGGTTCCATTGGTCCTCCTGTCTGTTCTTATGCCAGGACCAGGCTGTTTTCAGAACTGTAGCTTACAGAGTGTTCTTGCAGGTGGGGCACAGAAGAGGTTAATTACGGTACCTTAGTTCTTCTGCTTTTCTAGCAGACCGGAGCCCAGCTGACAGGAATCCAGTAGAGATGGTGTCAAGGTTCACACTGACACTAACAGCTGTAACTTGAGCAGGATTTGTGATCCACATGAAATTTGCAATGAATTGCAGCAAATCTGTGACACTCTAACTTGCTCAGGCTCAGTATCTGAACATACAGATGTTTGCAATGATCACTGGCTTCAGGATTTTTTTTTTTTGTTGTTGTTGTTGTTTTGTTTTTCCACGAGACAGGGTTTCCCTGTAGCTGAAGTTTAACGGCCTGGTGTTTTTGTGACTTACTGCTTCAAAGAACTTCTCCATTTCTTTATCCCTAAGGGAAAAGAAATATAATCACTAAATACATTTAAGTGTCTTTCAACCATTTTAGATCCCTCTGTTGAGAGTTCTCTGTTTAGGTCTGTACTCCATTTTTTAAAATTGGATTATTTGTTCTTTGGATGACCAATTTCTCGAGTTCTTTGTGTATTTTGGAGATTAGTGAAGATCTTTTCCCATTCTGTAAGGCCGTCGTTTTGTCTTGTTGGCCATGTTCTTTGCTTTACAGAAGCTTTTCAGTTTCAGGAGGTCTCACTTATTAATTGTTTCTCTCAGTGTCTGTTTTTTTTTCTTTTTTTTTCTTTTTTCTTTCTTTTTTTTTCTTTTTTTTCTTTTTTTCTTTTTTTCTTTTTTTTTTCTTCTTCTTTTCTTTTTTTTTCTTTTTTTTCTCTCTTTAGTTTTTTTCTTTGTTCTTTTTTTTTGTTTTGTTTTTCTTTTTTTTTTCTTTTTTCTTTTTCTCTCAGTGTCTGTGCTACTGGGGTTCTATTTAGCAAGCGTTCTCCTGTGCCAATGTGTTCAAGTGCATTTGATATTTTTATTTTTATATTCTTTTATTGTGGATGAAGTCAATTATTTGAACTCTCAAATATTTTTATTGTTATTATCTCTCTATTTGTTTGCTTATTTGTGGTTGTTCACCAACTTGACTATCTAGAGGAAGTAAAAGTCGTAACAAGGTTTCCGTAGGTGAACCTGCGGAAGGATCATTAACGTGAGAGAGCAGCGGCGGCGGCTCTGCCCGCCCGCTCGCCTGCCTCGCCCGAGTTCTCGCCGGGAGGCGCGCTCCCCGGGTCGCACGTGTGTTGTGCGCACGGAAGTGTGCGTGCGCACGGGCGCGCGTGGCGGTCGTGAGAGAGAGGTCGAGAGAGGGGGAAGGGGGACGGGCGCCGGCTCGCCTGCCCTCCTCGCCCCGTCCGAGGACCCGTGTCTGGCTCTGCCGCTGGCGGCTCACGGCGGACGGCGGCTCTCTTCCCGCTCTCGCTCTCCTCCGTCCACTCCCGCTGCTTGCCTCACCGCACCGCAGCGGCCGGCGGGTGTGTCCCCTCTTTCCCGGGCGCGCGCCTTTCCCTCTCCATCCCTCTTCCCGGGGGAGGATGGGCGAGGGTCTGGCGGCGCCCCGGGCCCCCTCTCGCCGCCGACCTCCGCTCGCGCGCCGTGGCGCCGCGGCGCGCCTGTCGGGGAGGCGGCGGAGGTTGGGCGCACTTTTTTTTCCCCCCTCTCCACCTCCTTCTCCAAAGGACCGGGGTAGACCAGTAGTCCCTCCCACCGGGCGGGAGGCCATTTTTTTCCCCCGGGGATGCGGCGGGTCGACCAGATGTCCCGCTGGACTCTTTTTTTTTTTTTTTTTTTTTTTTTTTAATGTATAATATATATTATATCTTCCTAGACCTGACGGGTCGACCAGTTGTCTCTGTGCACTTCCTTTTTTTTGACGGACTGGAAGCGGGTCGACCAGTTGTCCGATTAAATATTTGGCCTTAAAATGCTAAGTACCGGGGTTGACCAGTTGGCCTTGTGAACTTGGGTCGACCAGTTGTCTTTTTCCATGTCTTGATTGAATGATGTCATTCTTCAATGTGTTGGTGGTTAGTTTATCTCTTTTGTTCTCTATGCCAACACGCCCCACTCACCAAACACTTTTTTTTTTAAATTTATTTATTTACTTATTTTTATTTTACTTTTTTATTATTTATTTATTTATTTATACATACATACATACATCCTGTCTATCTGTCCAGATGGGGCAGGGGTAGAAGGGGCTAGCTATGAGAGGAAGGTGCTCGGTGGGCATCCAGTTGTAAATAAGGCTGGGAATAAATAGCTGAATATTAATTCATTTGAGTAATATTAAAACTGTTCAAGTAGAAAACAATTGCTTTCTTTTTCTGTTTGCCCAGAGATCTGACTGACTGCAACTTGGAAAGAAGACGGCCCTGCTGGACAGAGACCTCCCTCCTGCTTTGGGTGGGTCGACCAGTTTACATGTTTATTTCCACGTTTTGTCTTTTATGGATTGAATGGATGTGTCTCTCTCTTTTTTTTTTTTTTTTTGGTTTTTCGAGACAGGGTTTCTCTGTGGCTTTGGAGCCTGTCCTGGAACTAGCACTGTAGACCAGGCTGGTCTCGAACTCACAGAGATCCGCCTACCTCTGCCTCCCGAGTACTGGGATTAAAGGCGTGCGCCACCATCGCCCGGCTCTCATTTTTTTTTTCACGATTGCTTGCTTGCTTGCTTGCTTACTTACTTACTTACTTACTATCTGTTCAGCCCATCTCATTTACTTACTTCTTTAAAAAAAATGACCCACCTAGTTATTTACTTACTTACTTACTTACTTACTTGTTCATTCATTCCTTCACTTCCTTATCTTCTTTCATATATCTGTTTATTTATCTGCTGATTTAGCGTGACTCATTTACTTATTGAATGTTTCAATTATTATTTAGTTTTATTCATTTATTCATTCTTTATGTCTATTTTTATGTATGTATTTACTTACTTTCTTAATTTTTTTTTTACTTTTTAAAATTTACTTAATTTTTTTCTTTCTTTGGGAATGTAGATTCTTTCTTCCTTTCTTCCTTTCTTTCCTTCTTTCTGTCTCCTGACTGTCACTGGCTAAGAAAATGGTGGCCTCCATGTCACTGGTCAGCATAGCAGCTCCTAAAATGGAATTTGATGAAGGGATACATAGATAGATAGATAGATAGATAGATAGATAGATAGATAGATAGATAGATGGGATGCGCACACGCTCACACACACACACACACACACACACACATATGCACGCACGTGCATGACATGTACAGATGGGGGGCGATTCCAATGTTTTCAGAGGAAGGTGCTCGCTGGTAATAATAAATGTGCTGGTAAATAAGGCTGGAAATAGCTGAATATTAAATCATTAAAACTCTTCAAATAAATAAAAAGCAATTCCATTTCTCTCTCTCTCTCTTTCTCACCATATACCAGCACATCTGAACTGACTGCAACATACAAAAGAAGAAGAAACACGGAAAGAAGACATCCCTGCTGGACAGGATCTGAGATGAGAATAAATTCATCGAATGGCTGCCAACAGCATTTCATTGAGAAGAGATTCCACATTTTATGCTGTACAGTTACTTAGTTAGATAGATAGATAAAGAGAGGCCTGTGAACTGGGGTGGGCTGTGGCTTCTCAGGTCACCTCAGGTCAGGGAGGGGCTGAGGAGTGTCCCATTGGCCTTGACAATAGGCAGGAGTCAGAGGTTAATGTCAGGGCAGGGCCTGAGAGTTCCTCAAAGGGAATGAATGGAGACCCTTGCTTACCTAAGAAATGCCTGACCTTGGAAAAGGACTTGTGGAAAGCGGGCCCTTGAAACTGTGGTTTCACGTCTTACTAGAAAGCTCCCTCTTGGAAGGGAAAGTCATCGTGATATCTTACTCTTTTCCCAAGGATACCCTACCTACCCTTCTGATCATTCTTACTGAATTAAGTCTTCCACTGCAAATAAATAAATAAATAAATAATAAATGAAGTGGGTGAGTGAGTGAGTGAGTAAGTAAGTAAGTAAGTAAGTAAACAATCAAATACGTGGATGGACAAATAAATACAAAGTTTGCTGTTGTTGACTGACTTTTGATTTCATAATGAATCTCTCTCTCTCTCTCTCTCTCTCTCTCTCTCTCTCACACACACACACACACACACACTAAATATACAATAAAAGGAAGCATAACACCTTTACTCAGGGGGCAGAGTGAACTCTGAAAGTTTTCCAGGGGGGGGGGGGAGAGACAGAATATAAGAACAAAATGAGAAACAAGGAAAAATAGTGTTGGCTGGCTGGCCGGCTTTCAGTTCCCTGACAGAAATGAGCACATTGTGGAGGAAACACAAAGTTGTTACACTATGTGGGTGTGATGAGGAGAGATTGTGAGTGAGTGTCCTGTCAGAACAAAGTTAGTCCCATAGTTGATGAAATTCATTATCCCAAAACTTCAGCAGAATATATCCCAAGTTTGCAAATGTGTGATCAGCTTGTGACAGGTTGGGCTGGAGATGCTGAGAACTGGGGAGCCCTCAATGCAAGAGCAGACACTCATTCCCATGAAGAGGGAGAGAGGGAGGGAGGGAGGGAGGGAGGGAGGGAGGGAGGGAGGGAGGGATCATTCATTCCTATACTCAAGTTTAAAGAAAGATGAGTGGCTATCTATGGAGAGACCACTCACAGATATGAAAAATCATTTCCTAAAAATCAAATTTCTCAGTCAGTATGCAACTGCTATGGTGCTTCTCCTAGATAGAGCAAAACACACAAACAAACTGATTCCTTGATCTAGAGCCACAGTGCACATGCTGTGGAAAAGGGGACATGGCCAACTTGAATCACAATATTCATCAGAGCATGAAAAGAGCGTAAAAAGGACACAGAGGAGAGATAATTGTGGTCCTTCCTTCCTCCCTCCCTCCCTCCCTCCCTCCTTCCCTCAGGAAGTGACTGACAGATGAGACTTTGTCCAAGCAGGTTCTGTCTGAAATACCAGACTTGAGTTTCCCCCTCTGTGGGTATTAGCTAATCAGTCCTCCCTTCTTTCTGTAGGAAGGTGGTGCATGTCTCTCAGAACTTACCTGGTTTCCTCTGCACCAGGTGAACCAGGGAAAAGCTTTCTAAGCCTTATTCAGACCCATAGAGGCTGCGCTGTGTGTGACTTCAGAGACCTCAGGGAGTATAGGGGTGGGTGGGTGCTTGATGCTTCAGACTCATGTCATTGAAGGACATAACATAGTCTGGATTCACAGAGATTCACAACACAGAGCCATTGTCACTTACTAACAGCTCAGGACACCCAGAGCTAACAAGAAATTGCAGTCTCAGCCGGGCTTTAATCACAGCACACACACAGATCTCTGTGAATTCAAAGATGGCCTGATTTACAGAGTGAGTTTTAGGACAGCCCAAGATACAAAAAGAAACCCTTTCTTGAAAAACAAAGCAAAACAGCAAAAGAAAGAAAGACAAGGAAAAAGAAAAAAATGGCAGTCTCTTTCCACTCTCTCCTCCATTGGCTCTTAAAGAGCTCTCAAGCTGAACTGGAGACCATGGTGTCACTCAAAACTGGGAAGCCAGAAACCTTAGGGGGGTCACAGGAGTCGGACTGACTGCAGCACTTGATGCCTCAACCCTGCTAATGGCTGTGATATAAGGCATGGTAAAATACGGGCTTTGGCAGAGCACTACTCCCCTTTCTCTATTATTATTGCTACACAACGAAAAGGACCGGGGGGGGGTGATGATGTGCAGTCAGTGCTGGTATTGAAATCTCACTGACTCCTTCCGCACTCCTTGTCAATTCCCGACTTTGTCAAATCAACTATCGTGAATCTTTGATGTGGGTTGGCCCTTTAGGAACTCAGAGAAACAAGACAGACAGACCTGTTTCATCCCAGAAACCTCCCAGTTCCTGAGCCCTAGCCCTGGAAGTCTCAAAGCCATCACATCCAGAAATCTCTCTAGTCCCTGCTAGTGGTGAACTCACTTCGTCTTCCCCAGGACCACTAATTATTTCTCCATGTTTTCCTGTGAGATCTGAGGCCAGCTTTCTTCTTCCTCCCTCTGGCCTCTCCACGAACGATCTCCATTCTCTAGACAACATGTCTAGAACCGAGTCTTATAGGCACCGAGAGAGTGTGTCTTGAGGGCAGTTGGCGTTTCTAGGACACGAGTGACATCACAAAATTCCGAGAGCTCTCTGGGATACCGTGGAATTTCCAGAGAAGGGACTGCTGATGTCGTGAGGCACGGCCTTTACCTCCTTGCTGATATTTCTCCCCGAACTGACCGACCGACCGACCGACCGACCAACCGGAACCTGAGGTTTCCTTTCCAGGAGTCTCTCCTCCGACACAGAGGGAGCCATTCAGGATTTCCTCCTTCCAAAACCAGAAATTTCTCTCTGCTTCATTAATATCTTCTCACTACTTCCTGAACCCATGGGGAGTTAGTTAGTTGAACACTCACTTTTTTCATGAATGACCCTTCCTCCCTCTCCTGAACATCTCATATTACTGATTCATACTCAGTAAAACAGTAATATGAGAAATTAGGCCAGGAGGACATGGAAGATGAGGGTTGAGTCTTCTGAAGTGAACAAGCACTTAGGGAAGGCTAAACTTAAGGGAATTTGACTCTGAGTGGCAAGACATGAATAGCTGCTGCCAAGGCACAGATACAGGCACCAACTGGGCCCTCGGCATCCTCCTGCATCATCAGAGCTGTGTGGGAAACTCAGCCCAAAGGAGGGGCCGTGTTCAAAGGGAGAGGGCATTTTCGAGGACAGCACTGTTTTCTTTTTCTTCTTTCTTTCTTTCTTTCTTTCTTTCTTTCTTTCTTTCTTTCTTTCTTTCTTTCTTTCTTTTTTTTTTTTCGAGACAGGGTTGTTCTGTAGTTTTTTTTTTTTTTTTTGGAGCCTGTCCTGGAACTAGCTCTTGTAGACCAGGCTGGTCTTGAACTCACATGCTTTCTTTTTTTTTCTATTGGATATTTTTGACTTCTTTATCAAAGATCAGGTGTTCGAAGATGTGTGGATCGATATCCGGGTCTTCTATTCGGTTCCATTGGTCCTCCTGTCTGTTCTTATGCCAGGACCAGGCTGTTTTCAGAACTGTAGCTTACAGAGTGTTCTTGCAGGTGGGGCACAGAAGAGGTTAATTACGGTACCTTAGTTCTTCTGCTTTTCTAGCAGACCGGAGCCCAGCTGACAGGAATCCAGTAGAGATGGTGTCAAGGTTCACACTGACACTAACAGCTGTAACTTGAGCAGGATTTGTGATCCACATGAAATTTGCAATGAATTGCAGCAAATCTGTGACACTCTAACTTGCTCAGGCTCAGTATCTGAACATACAGATGTTTGCAATGATCACTGGCTTCAGGATTTTTTTTTTTGTTGTTGTTGTTGTTTTGTTTTTCCACGAGACAGGGTTTCCCTGTAGCTGAAGTTTAACGGCCTGGTGTTTTTGTGACTTACTGCTTCAAAGAACTTCTCCATTTCTTTATCCCTAAGGGAAAAGAAATATAATCACTAAATACATTTAAGTGTCTTTCAACCATTTTAGATCCCTCTGTTGAGAGTTCTCTGTTTAGGTCTGTACTCCATTTTTTAAAATTGGATTATTTGTTCTTTGGATGACCAATTTCTCGACTTCTTTGTGTATTTTGGAGATTAGTGAAGATCTTTTCCCATTCTGTAAGGCCGTCGTTTTGTCTTGTTGGCCATGTTCTTTGCTTTACAGAAGCTTTTCAGTTTCAGGAGGTCTCACTTATTAATTGTTTCTCTCAGTGTCTGTTTTTTTTTCTTTTTTTTTCTTTTTTCTTTCTTTTTTTTTCTTTTTTTTCTTTTTTTCTTTTTTTCTTTTTTTTTCTTCTTCTTTTCTTTTTTTTTCTTTTTTTTCTCTCTTTAGTTTTTTTCTTTGTTCTTTTTTTTTGTTTTGTTTTTCTTTTTTTTTTCTTTTTTCTTTTTCTCTCAGTGTCTGTGCTACTGGGGTTCTATTTAGCAAGCGTTCTCCTGTGCCAATGTGTTCAAGTGCATTTGATATTTTTATTTTTATATTCTTTTATTGTGGATGAAGTCAATTATTTGAACTCTCAAATATTTTTATTGTTATTATCTCTCTATTTGTTTGCTTATTTGTGGTTGTTCACCAACTTGACTATCTAGAGGAAGTAAAAGTCGTAACAAGGTTTCCGTAGGTGAACCTGCGGAAGGATCATTAACGTGAGAGAGCAGCGGCGGCGGCTCTGCCCGCCCGCTCGCCTGCCTCGCCCGAGTTCTCGCCGGGAGGCGCGCTCCCCGGGTCGCACGTGTGTTGTGCGCACGGAAGTGTGCGTGCGCACGGGCGCGCGTGGCGGTCGTGAGAGAGAGGTCGAGAGAGGGGGAAGGGGGACGGGCGCCGGCTCGCCTGCCCTCCTCGCCCCGTCCGAGGACCCGTGTCTGGCTCTGCCGCTGGCGGCTCACGGCGGACGGCGGCTCTCTTCCCGCTCTCGCTCTCCTCCGTCCACTCCCGCTGCTTGCCTCACCGCACCGCAGCGGCCGGCGGGTGTGTCCCCTCTTTCCCGGGCGCGCGCCTTTCCCTCTCCATCCCTCTTCCCGGGGGAGGATGGGCGAGGGTCTGGCGGCGCCCCGGGCCCCCTCTCGCCGCCGACCTCCGCTCGCGCGCCGTGGCGCCGCGGCGCGCCTGTCGGGGAGGCGGCGGAGGTTGGGCGCACTTTTTTTTCCCCCCTCTCCACCTCCTTCTCCAAAGGACCGGGGTAGACCAGTAGTCCCTCCCACCGGGCGGGAGGCCATTTTTTTCCCCCGGGGATGCGGCGGGTCGACCAGATGTCCCGCTGGACTCTTTTTTTTTTTTTTTTTTTTTTTTTTTTTTTTTAATGTATAATATATATTATATCTTCCTAGACCTGACGGGTCGACCAGTTGTCTCTGTGCACTTCCTTTTTTTTGACGGACTGGAAGCGGGTCGACCAGTTGTCCGATTAAATATTTGGCCTTAAAATGCTAAGTACCGGGGTTGACCAGTTGGCCTTGTGAACTTGGGTCGACCAGTTGTCTTTTTCCATGTCTTGATTGAATGATGTCATTCTTCAATGTGTTGGTGGTTAGTTTATCTCTTTTGTTCTCTATGCCAACACGCCCCACTCACCAAACACTTTTTTTTTTAAATTTATTTATTTACTTATTTTTATTTTACTTTTTTATTATTTATTTATTTATTTATACATACATACATACATCCTGTCTATCTGTCCAGATGGGGCAGGGGTAGAAGGGGCTAGCTATGAGAGGAAGGTGCTCGGTGGGCATCCAGTTGTAAATAAGGCTGGGAATAAATAGCTGAATATTAATTCATTTGAGTAATATTAAAACTGTTCAAGTAGAAAACAATTGCTTTCTTTTTCTGTTTGCCCAGAGATCTGACTGACTGCAACTTGGAAAGAAGACGGCCCTGCTGGACAGAGACCTCCCTCCTGCTTTGGGTGGGTCGACCAGTTTACATGTTTATTTCCACGTTTTGTCTTTTATGGATTGAATGGATGTGTCTCTCTCTTTTTTTTTTTTTTTTGGTTTTTCGAGACAGGGTTTCTCTGTGGCTTTGGAGCCTGTCCTGGAACTAGCACTGTAGACCAGGCTGGTCTCGAACTCACAGAGATCCGCCTACCTCTGCCTCCCGAGTACTGGGATTAAAGGCGTGCGCCACCATCGCCCGGCTCTCATTTTTTTTTTCACGATTGCTTGCTTGCTTGCTTGCTTACTTACTTACTTACTTACTATCTGTTCAGCCCATCTCATTTACTTACTTCTTTAAAAAAAATGACCCACCTAGTTATTTACTTACTTACTTACTTACTTACTTGTTCATTCATTCCTTCACTTCCTTATCTTCTTTCATATATCTGTTTATTTATCTGCTGATTTAGCGTGACTCATTTACTTATTGAATGTTTCAATTATTATTTAGTTTTATTCATTTATTCATTCTTTATGTCTATTTTTATGTATGTATTTACTTACTTTCTTAATTTTTTTTTTACTTTTTAAAATTTACTTAATTTTTTTCTTTCTTTGGGAATGTAGATTCTTTCTTCCTTTCTTCCTTTCTTTCCTTCTTTCTGTCTCCTGACTGTCACTGGCTAAGAAAATGGTGGCCTCCATGTCACTGGTCAGCATAGCAGCTCCTAAAATGGAATTTGATGAAGGGATACATAGATAGATAGATAGATAGATAGATAGATAGATAGATAGATAGATAGATAGATAGATGGGATGCGCACACGCTCACACACACACACACACACACACACACACACACACATATGCACGCACGTGCATGACATGTACAGATGGGGGGCGATTCCAATGTTTTCAGAGGAAGGTGCTCGCTGGTAATAATAAATGTGCTGGTAAATAAGGCTGGAAATAGCTGAATATTAAATCATTAAAACTCTTCAAATAAATAAAAAGCAATTCCATTTCTCTCTCTCTCTCTTTCTCACCATATACCAGCACATCTGAACTGACTGCAACATACAAAAGAAGAAGAAACACGGAAAGAAGACATCCCTGCTGGACAGGATCTGAGATGAGAATAAATTCATCGAATGGCTGCCAACAGCATTTCATTGAGAAGAGATTCCACATTTTATGCTGTACAGTTACTTAGTTAGATAGATAGATAAAGAGAGGCCTGTGAACTGGGGTGGGCTGTGGCTTCTCAGGTCACCTCAGGTCAGGGAGGGGCTGAGGAGTGTCCCATTGGCCTTGACAATAGGCAGGAGTCAGAGGTTAATGTCAGGGCAGGGCCTGAGAGTTCCTCAAAGGGAATGAATGGAGACCCTTGCTTACCTAAGAAATGCCTGACCTTGGAAAAGGACTTGTGGAAAGCGGGCCCTTGAAACTGTGGTTTCACGTCTTACTAGAAAGCTCCCTCTTGGAAGGGAAAGTCATCGTGATATCTTACTCTTTTCCCAAGGATACCCTACCTACCCTTCTGATCATTCATACTGAATTAAGTCTTCCACTGCAAATAAATAAATAAATAAATAATAAATGAAGTGGGTGAGTGAGTGAGTGAGTGAGTGAGTAAGTAAGTAAGTAAGTAAGTAAACAAGCAAATACGTGGATGGACAAATAAATACAAAGTTTGCTGTTGTTGACTGACTTTTGATTTCATAATGAATCTCTCTCTCTCTCTCTCTCTCTCTCTCTCTCTCTCACACACACACACACACACACTAAATATACAATAAAAGGAAGCATAACACCTTTACTCAGGGGGCAGAGTGAACTCTGAAAGTTTTCCAGGCGGGGGGGGGGGGAGAGACAGAATATAAGAACAAAATGAGAAACAAGGAAAAATAGTGTTGGCTGGCTGGCCGGCTTTCAGTTCCCTGACAGAAATGAGCACATTGTGGAGGAAACACAAAGTTGTTACACTATGTGGGTGTGATGAGGAGAGATTGTGAGTGAGTGTCCTGTCAGAACAAAGTTAGTCCCATAGTTGATGAAATTCATTATCCCAAAACTTCAGCAGAATATATCCCAAGTTTGCAAATGTGTGATCAGCTTGTGACAGGTTGGGCTGGAGATGCTGAGAACTGGGGAGCCCTCAATGCAAGAGCAGACACTCATTCCCATGAAGAGGGAGAGAGGGAGGGAGGGAGGGAGGGAGGGAGGGAGGGATCATTCATTCCTATACTCAAGTTTAAAGAAAGATGAGTGGCTATCTATGGAGAGACCACTCACAGATATGAAAAATCATTTCCTAAAAATCAAATTTCTCAGTCAGTATGCAACTGCTATGGTGCTTCTCCTAGATAGAGCAAAACACACAAACAAACTGATTCCTTGATCTAGAGCCACAGTGCACATGCTGTGGAAAAGGGGACATGGCCAACTTGAATCACAATATTCATCAGAGCATGAAAAGAGCGTAAAAAGGACACAGAGGAGAGATAATTGTGGTCCTTCCTTCCTCCCTCCCTCCCTCCCTCCCTCCTTCCCTCAGGAAGTGACTGACAGATGAGACTTTGTCCAAGCAGGTTCTGTCTGAAATACCAGACTTGAGTTTCCCCCTCTGTGGGTATTAGCTAATCAGTCCTCCCTTCTTTCTGTAGGAAGGTGGTGCATGTCTCTCAGAACTTACCTGGTTTCCTCTGCACCAGGTGAACCAGGGAAAAGCTTTCTAAGCCTTATTCAGACCCATAGAGGCTGCGCTGTGTGTGACTTCAGAGACCTCAGGGAGTATAGGGGTGGGTGGGTGCTTGATGCTTCAGACTCATGTCATTGAAGGACATAACATAGTCTGGATTCACAGAGATTCACAACACAGAGCCATTGTCACTTACTAACAGCTCAGGACACCCAGAGCTAACAAGAAATTGCAGTCTCAGCCGGGCTTTAATCACAGCACACACACAGATCTCTGTGAATTCAAAGATGGCCTGATTTACAGAGTGAGTTTTAGGACAGCCCAAGATACAAAAAGAAACCCTTTCTTGAAAAACAAAGCAAAACAGCAAAAGAAAGAAAGACAAGGAAAAAGAAAAAAATGGCAGTCTCTTTCCACTCTCTCCTCCATTGGCTCTTAAAGAGCTCTCAAGCTGAACTGGAGACCATGGTGTCACTCAAAACTGGGAAGCCAGAAACCTTAGGGGGGTCACAGGAGTCGGACTGACTGCAGCACTTGATGCCTCAACCCTGCTAATGGCTGTGATATAAGGCATGGTAAAATACGGGCTTTGGCAGAGCACTACTCCCCTTTCTCTATTATTATTGCTACACAACGAAAAGGACCGGGGGGGGGGGGGGTGATGATGTGCAGTCAGTGCTGGTATTGAAATCTCACTGACTCCTTCCGCACTCCTTGTCAATTCCCGACTTTGTCAAATCAACTATCGTGAATCTTTGATGTGGGTTGGCCCTTTAGGAACTCAGAGAAACAAGACAGACAGACCTGTTTCATCCCAGAAACCTCCCAGTTCCTGAGCCCTAGCCCTGGAAGTCTCAAAGCCATCACATCCAGAAATCTCTCTAGTCCCTGCTAGTGGTGAACTCACTTCGTCTTCCCCAGGACCACTAATTATTTCTCCATGTTTTCCTGTGAGATCTGAGGCCAGCTTTCTTCTTCCTCCCTCTGGCCTCTCCACGAACGATCTCCATTCTCTAGACAACATGTCTAGAACCGAGTCTTATAGGCACCGAGAGAGTGTGTCTTGAGGGCAGTTGGCGTTTCTAGGACACGAGTGACATCACAAAATTCCGAGAGCTCTCTGGGATACCGTGGAATTTCCAGAGAAGGGACTGCTGATGTCGTGAGGCACGGCCTTTACCTCCTTGCTGATATTTCTCCCCGAACTGACCGACCGACCGACCGACCGACCAACCGGAACCTGAGGTTTCCTTTCCAGGAGTCTCTCCTCCGACACAGAGGGAGCCATTCAGGATTTCCTCCTTCCAAAACCAGAAATTTCTCTCTGCTTCATTAATATCTTCTCACTACTTCCTGAACCCATGGGGAGTTAGTTAGTTGAACACTCACTTTTTTCATGAATGACCCTTCCTCCCTCTCCTGAACATCTCATATTACTGATTCATACTCAGTAAAACAGTAATATGAGAAATTAGGCCAGGAGGACATGGAAGATGAGGGTTGAGTCTTCTGAAGTGAACAAGCACTTAGGGAAGGCTAAACTTAAGGGAATTTGACTCTGAGTGGCAAGACATGAATAGCTGCTGCCAAGGCACAGATACAGGCACCAACTGGGCCCTCGGCATCCTCCTGCATCATCAGAGCTGTGTGGGAAACTCAGCCCAAAGGAGGGGCCGTGTTCAAAGGGAGAGGGCATTTTCGAGGACAGCACTGTTTTCTTTTTCTTCTTTCTTTCTTTCTTTCTTTCTTTCTTTCTTTCTTTCTTTCTTTCTTTTTTTTTTTTCGAGACAGGGTTGTTCTGTAGTTTTTTTTTTTTTTTTTGGAGCCTGTCCTGGAACTAGCTCTTGTAGACCAGGCTGGTCTTGAACTCACATGCTTTCTTTTTTTTTCTATTGGATATTTTTGACTTCTTTATCAAAGATCAGGTGTTCGAAGATGTGTGGATCGATATCCGGGTCTTCTATTCGGTTCCATTGGTCCTCCTGTCTGTTCTTATGCCAGGACCAGGCTGTTTTCAGAACTGTAGCTTACAGAGTGTTCTTGCAGGTGGGGCACAGAAGAGGTTAATTACGGTACCTTAGTTCTTCTGCTTTTCTAGCAGACCGGAGCCCAGCTGACAGGAATCCAGTAGAGATGGTGTCAAGGTTCACACTGACACTAACAGCTGTAACTTGAGCAGGATTTGTGATCCACATGAAATTTGCAATGAATTGCAGCAAATCTGTGACACTCTAACTTGCTCAGGCTCAGTATCTGAACATACAGATGTTTGCAATGATCACTGGCTTCAGGATTTTTTTTTTTTGTTGTTGTTGTTTTGTTTTTCCACGAGACAGGGTTTCCCTGTAGCTGAAGTTTAACGGCCTGGTGTTTTTGTGACTTACTGCTTCAAAGAACTTCTCCATTTCTTTATCCCTAAGGGAAAAGAAATATAATCACTAAATACATTTAAGTGTCTTTCAACCATTTTAGATCCCTCTGTTGAGAGTTCTCTGTTTAGGTCTGTACTCCATTTTTTAAAATTGGATTATTTGTTCTTTGGATGACCAATTTCTCGACTTCTTTGTGTATTTTGGAGATTAGTGAAGATCTTTTCCCATTCTGTAAGGCCGTCGTTTTGTCTTGTTGGCCATGTTCTTTGCTTTACAGAAGCTTTTCAGTTTCAGGAGGTCTCACTTATTAATTGTTTCTCTCAGTGTCTGTTTTTTTTTCTTTTTTTTTCTTTTTTCTTTCTTTTTTTTTCTTTTTTTTCTTTTTTTCTTTTTTTCTTTTTTTTTTCTTCTTCTTTTCTTTTTTTTCTTTTTTTTCTCTCTTTAGTTTTTTTCTTTGTTCTTTTTTTTTGTTTTGTTTTTCTTTTTTTTTTCTTTTTTCTTTTTCTCTCAGTGTCTGTGCTACTGGGGTTCTATTTAGCAAGCGTTCTCCTGTGCCAATGTGTTCAAGTGCATTTGATATTTTTATTTTTATATTCTTTTATTGTGGATGAAGTCAATTATTTGAACTCTCAAATATTTTTATTGTTATTATCTCTCTATTTGTTTGCTTATTTGTGGTTGTTCACCAACTTGACTATCTAGAGGAAGTAAAAGTCGTAACAAGGTTTCCGTAGGTGAACCTGCGGAAGGATCATTAACGTGAGAGAGCAGCGGCGGCGGCTCTGCCCGCCCGCTCGCCTGCCTCGCCCGAGTTCTCGCCGGGAGGCGCGCTCCCCGGGTCGCACGTGTGTTGTGCGCACGGAAGTGTGCGTGCGCACGGGCGCGCGTGGCGGTCGTGAGAGAGAGGTCGAGAGAGGGGGAAGGGGGACGGGCGCCGGCTCGCCTGCCCTCCTCGCCCCGTCCGAGGACCCGTGTCTGGCTCTGCCGCTGGCGGCTCACGGCGGACGGCGGCTCTCTTCCCGCTCTCGCTCTCCTCCGTCCACTCCCGCTGCTTGCCTCACCGCACCGCAGCGGCCGGCGGGTGTGTCCCCTCTTTCCCGGGCGCGCGCCTTTCCCTCTCCATCCCTCTTCCCGGGGGAGGATGGGCGAGGGTCTGGCGGCGCCCCGGGCCCCCTCTCGCCGCCGACCTCCGCTCGCGCGCCGTGGCGCCGCGGCGCGCCTGTCGGGGAGGCGGCGGAGGTTGGGCGCACTTTTTTTTCCCCCCTCTCCACCTCCTTCTCCAAAGGACCGGGGTAGACCAGTAGTCCCTCCCACCGGGCGGGAGGCCATTTTTTTCCCCCGGGGATGCGGCGGGTCGACCAGATGTCCCGCTGGACTCTTTTTTTTTTTTTTTTTTTTTTTTTTTTAATGTATAATATATATTATATCTTCCTAGACCTGACGGGTCGACCAGTTGTCTCTGTGCACTTCCTTTTTTTTGACGGACTGGAAGCGGGTCGACCAGTTGTCCGATTAAATATTTGGCCTTAAAATGCTAAGTACCGGGGTTGACCAGTTGGCCTTGTGAACTTGGGTCGACCAGTTGTCTTTTTCCATGTCTTGATTGAATGATGTCATTCTTCAATGTGTTGGTGGTTAGTTTATCTCTTTTGTTCTCTATGCCAACACGCCCCACTCACCAAACACTTTTTTTTTTAATTTATTTATTTACTTATTTTTATTTTACTTTTTTATTATTTATTTATTTATTTATACATACATACATACATCCTGTCTATCTGTCCAGATGGGGCAGGGGTAGAAGGGGCTAGCTATGAGAGGAAGGTGCTCGGTGGGCATCCAGTTGTAAATAAGGCTGGGAATAAATAGCTGAATATTAATTCATTTGAGTAATATTAAAACTGTTCAAGTAGAAAACAATTGCTTTCTTTTTCTGTTTGCCCAGAGATCTGACTGACTGCAACTTGGAAAGAAGACGGCCCTGCTGGACAGAGACCTCCCTCCTGCTTTGGGTGGGTCGACCAGTTTACATGTTTATTTCCACGTTTTGTCTTTTATGGATTGAATGGATGTGTCTCTCTCTTTTTTTTTTTTTTTTGGTTTTTCGAGACAGGGTTTCTCTGTGGCTTTGGAGCCTGTCCTGGAACTAGCACTGTAGACCAGGCTGGTCTCGAACTCACAGAGATCCGCCTACCTCTGCCTCCCGAGTACTGGGATTAAAGGCGTGCGCCACCATCGCCCGGCTCTCATTTTTTTTTTCACGATTGCTTGCTTGCTTGCTTGCTTACTTACTTACTTACTTACTATCTGTTCAGCCCATCTCATTTACTTACTTCTTTAAAAAAAATGACCCACCTAGTTATTTACTTACTTACTTACTTACTTACTTGTTCATTCATTCCTTCACTTCCTTATCTTCTTTCATATATCTGTTTATTTATCTGCTGATTTAGCGTGACTCATTTACTTATTGAATGTTTCAATTATTATTTAGTTTTATTCATTTATTCATTCTTTATGTCTATTTTTATGTATGTATTTACTTACTTTCTTAATTTTTTTTTTACTTTTTAAAATTTACTTAATTTTTTTCTTTCTTTGGGAATGTAGATTCTTTCTTCCTTTCTTCCTTTCTTTCCTTCTTTCTGTCTCCTGACTGTCACTGGCTAAGAAAATGGTGGCCTCCATGTCACTGGTCAGCATAGCAGCTCCTAAAATGGAATTTGATGAAGGGATACATAGATAGATAGATAGATAGATAGATAGATAGATAGATAGATAGATAGATAGATAGATAGATGGGATGCGCACACGCTCACACACACACACACACACACACACACACATATGCACGCACGTGCATGACATGTACAGATGGGGGGCGATTCCAATGTTTTCAGAGGAAGGTGCTCGCTGGTAATAATAAATGTGCTGGTAAATAAGGCTGGAAATAGCTGAATATTAAATCATTAAAACTCTTCAAATAAATAAAAAGCAATTCCATTTCTCTCTCTCTCTCTTTCTCACCATATACCAGCACATCTGAACTGACTGCAACATACAAAAGAAGAAGAAACACGGAAAGAAGACATCCCTGCTGGACAGGATCTGAGATGAGAATAAATTCATCGAATGGCTGCCAACAGCATTTCATTGAGAAGAGATTCCACATTTTATGCTGTACAGTTACTTAGTTAGATAGATAGATAAAGAGAGGCCTGTGAACTGGGGTGGGCTGTGGCTTCTCAGGTCACCTCAGGTCAGGGAGGGGCTGAGGAGTGTCCCATTGGCCTTGACAATAGGCAGGAGTCAGAGGTTAATGTCAGGGCAGGGCCTGAGAGTTCCTCAAAGGGAATGAATGGAGACCCTTGCTTACCTAAGAAATGCCTGACCTTGGAAAAGGACTTGTGGAAAGCGGGCCCTTGAAACTGTGGTTTCACGTCTTACTAGAAAGCTCCCTCTTGGAAGGGAAAGTCATCATGATATCTTACTCTTTTCCCAAGGATACCCTACCTACCCTTCTGATCATTCATACTGAATTAAGTCTTCCACTGCAAATAAATAAATAAATAAATAATAAATGAAGTGGGTGAGTGAGTGAGTGAGTGAGTAAGTAAGTAAGTAAGTAAGTAAACAAGCAAATACGTGGATGGACAAATAAATACAAAGTTTGCTGTTGTTGACTGACTTTTGATTTCATAATGAATCTCTCTCTCTCTCTCTCTCTCTCTCTCTCTCTCTCACACACACACACACACACACACTAAATATACAATAAAAGGAAGCATAACACCTTTACTCAGGGGGCAGAGTGAACTCTGAAAGTTTTCCAGGCGGGGGGGGGGGAGAGACAGAATATAAGAACAAAATGAGAAACAAGGAAAAATAGTGTTGGCTGGCTGGCCGGCTTTCAGTTCCCTGACAGAAATGAGCACATTGTGGAGGAAACACAAAGTTGTTACACTATGTGGGTGTGATGAGGAGAGATTGTGAGTGAGTGTCCTGTCAGAACAAAGTTAGTCCCATAGTTGATGAAATTCATTATCCCAAAACTTCAGCAGAATATATCCCAAGTTTGCAAATGTGTGATCAGCTTGTGACAGGTTGGGCTGGAGATGCTGAGAACTGGGGAGCCCTCAATGCAAGAGCAGACACTCATTCCCATGAAGAGGGAGAGAGGGAGGGAGGGAGGGAGGGAGGGAGGGAGGGAGGGATCATTCATTCCTATACTCAAGTTTAAAGAAAGATGAGTGGCTATCTATGGAGAGACCACTCACAGATATGAAAAATCATTTCCTAAAAATCAAATTTCTCAGTCAGTATGCAACTGCTATGGTGCTTCTCCTAGATAGAGCAAAACACACAAACAAACTGATTCCTTGATCTAGAGCCACAGTGCACATGCTGTGGAAAAGGGGACATGGCCAACTTGAATCACAATATTCATCAGAGCATGAAAAGAGCGTAAAAAGGACACAGAGGAGAGATAATTGTGGTCCTTCCTTCCTCCCTCCCTCCCTCCCTCCCTCCTTCCCTCAGGAAGTGACTGACAGATGAGACTTTGTCCAAGCAGGTTCTGTCTGAAATACCAGACTTGAGTTTCCCCCTCTGTGGGTATTAGCTAATCAGTCCTCCCTTCTTTCTGTAGGAAGGTGGTGCATGTCTCTCAGAACTTACCTGGTTTCCTCTGCACCAGGTGAACCAGGGAAAAGCTTTCTAAGCCTTATTCAGACCCATAGAGGCTGCGCTGTGTGTGACTTCAGAGACCTCAGGGAGTATAGGGGTGGGTGGGTGCTTGATGCTTCAGACTCATGTCATTGAAGGACATAACATAGTCTGGATTCACAGAGATTCACAACACAGAGCCATTGTCACTTACTAACAGCTCAGGACACCCAGAGCTAACAAGAAATTGCAGTCTCAGCCGGGCTTTAATCACAGCACACACACAGATCTCTGTGAATTCAAAGATGGCCTGATTTACAGAGTGAGTTTTAGGACAGCCCAAGATACAAAAAGAAACCCTTTCTTGAAAAACAAAGCAAAACAGCAAAAGAAAGAAAGACAAGGAAAAAGAAAAAAATGGCAGTCTCTTTCCACTCTCTCCTCCATTGGCTCTTAAAGAGCTCTCAAGCTGAACTGGAGACCATGGTGTCACTCAAAACTGGGAAGCCAGAAACCTTAGGGGGGTCACAGGAGTCGGACTGACTGCAGCACTTGATGCCTCAACCCTGCTAATGGCTGTGATATAAGGCATGGTAAAATACGGGCTTTGGCAGAGCACTACTCCCCTTTCTCTATTATTATTGCTACACAACGAAAAGGACCGGGGGGGGGGGTGATGATGTGCAGTCAGTGCTGGTATTGAAATCTCACTGACTCCTTCCGCACTCCTTGTCAATTCCCGACTTTGTCAAATCAACTATCGTGAATCTTTGATGTGGGTTGGCCCTTTAGGAACTCAGAGAAACAAGACAGACAGACCTGTTTCATCCCAGAAACCTCCCAGTTCCTGAGCCCTAGCCCTGGAAGTCTCAAAGCCATCACATCCAGAAATCTCTCTAGTCCCTGCTAGTGGTGAACTCACTTCGTCTTCCCCAGGACCACTAATTATTTCTCCATGTTTTCCTGTGAGATCTGAGGCCAGCTTTCTTCTTCCTCCCTCTGGCCTCTCCACGAACGATCTCCATTCTCTAGACAACATGTCTAGAACCGAGTCTTATAGGCACCGAGAGAGTGTGTCTTGAGGGCAGTTGGCGTTTCTAGGACACGAGTGACATCACAAAATTCCGAGAGCTCTCTGGGATACCGTGGAATTTCCAGAGAAGGGACTGCTGATGTCGTGAGGCACGGCCTTTACCTCCTTGCTGATATTTCTCCCCGAACTGACCGACCGACCGACCGACCGACCAACCGGAACCTGAGGTTTCCTTTCCAGGAGTCTCTCCTCCGACACAGAGGGAGCCATTCAGGATTTCCTCCTTCCAAAACCAGAAATTTCTCTCTGCTTCATTAATATCTTCTCACTACTTCCTGAACCCATGGGGAGTTAGTTAGTTGAACACTCACTTTTTTCATGAATGACCCTTCCTCCCTCTCCTGAACATCTCATATTACTGATTCATACTCAGTAAAACAGTAATATGAGAAATTAGGCCAGGAGGACATGGAAGATGAGGGTTGAGTCTTCTGAAGTGAACAAGCACTTAGGGAAGGCTAAACTTAAGGGAATTTGACTCTGAGTGGCAAGACATGAATAGCTGCTGCCAAGGCACAGATACAGGCACCAACTGGGCCCTCGGCATCCTCCTGCATCATCAGAGCTGTGTGGGAAACTCAGCCCAAAGGAGGGGCCGTGTTCAAAGGGAGAGGGCATTTTCGAGGACAGCACTGTTTTCTTTTTCTTCTTTCTTTCTTTCTTTCTTTCTTTCTTTCTTTCTTTCTTTTTTTTTTTTCGAGACAGGGTTGTTCTGTAGTTTTTTTTTTTTTTTGGAGCCTGTCCTGGAACTAGCTCTTGTAGACCAGGCTGGTCTTGAACTCACATGCTTTCTTTTTTTTTCTATTGGATATTTTTGACTTCTTTATCAAAGATCAGGTGTTCGAAGATGTGTGGATCGATATCCGGGTCTTCTATTCGGTTCCATTGGTCCTCCTGTCTGTTCTTATGCCAGGACCAGGCTGTTTTCAGAACTGTAGCTTACAGAGTGTTCTTGCAGGTGGGGCACAGAAGAGGTTAATTACGGTACCTTAGTTCTTCTGCTTTTCTAGCAGACCGGAGCCCAGCTGACAGGAATCCAGTAGAGATGGTGTCAAGGTTCACACTGACACTAACAGCTGTAACTTGAGCAGGATTTGTGATCCACATGAAATTTGCAATGAATTGCAGCAAATCTGTGACACTCTAACTTGCTCAGGCTCAGTATCTGAACATACAGATGTTTGCAATGATCACTGGCTTCAGGATTTTTTTTTTTTGTTGTTGTTGTTGTTTTGTTTTTCCACGAGACAGGGTTTCCCTGTAGCTGAAGTTTAACGGCCTGGTGTTTTTGTGACTTACTGCTTCAAAGAACTTCTCCATTTCTTTATCCCTAAGGGAAAAGAAATATAATCACTAAATACATTTAAGTGTCTTTCAACCATTTTAGATCCCTCTGTTGAGAGTTCTCTGTTTAGGTCTGTACTCCATTTTTTAAAATTGGATTATTTGTTCTTTGGATGACCAATTTCTCGACTTCTTTGTGTATTTTGGAGATTAGTGAAGATCTTTTCCCATTCTGTAAGGCCGTCGTTTTGTCTTGTTGGCCATGTTCTTTGCTTTACAGAAGCTTTTCAGTTTCAGGAGGTCTCACTTATTAATTGTTTCTCTCAGTGTCTGTTTTTTTTTTCTTTTTTTTTCTTTTTTCTTTCTTTTTTTTTCTTTTTTTTCTTTTTTTCTTTTTTTCTTTTTTTCTTCTTCTTCTTTTCTTTTTTTTTCTTTTTTTTCTCTCTTTAGTTTTTTTCTTTGTTCTTTTTTTTGTTTTGTTTTTCTTTTTTTTTTCCTTTTCTTTTTTTTCTTTTTCTCTCAGTGTCTGTGCTACTGGGGTTCTATTTAGCAAGCGTTCTCCTGTGCCAATGTGTTCAAGTGCATTTGATATTTTTATTTTTATATTCTTTTATTGTGGATGAAGTCAATTATTTGAACTCTCAAATATTTTTATTGTTATTATCTCTCTATTTGTTTGCTTATTTGTGGTTGTTCACCAACTTGACTATCTAGAGGAAGTAAAAGTCGTAACAAGGTTTCCGTAGGTGAACCTGCAGAAGGATCATTAACGTGAGAGAGCAGCGGCGGCGGCTCTGCCCGCCCGCTCGCCTGCCTCGCCCGAGTTCTCGCCGGGAGGCGCGCTCCCCGGGTCGCACGTGTGTTGTGCGCACGGAAGTGTGCGTGCGCACGGGCGCGCGTGGCGGTCGTGAGAGAGAGGTCGAGAGAGGGGGAAGGGGGACGGGCGCCGGCTCGCCTGCCCTCCTCGCCCCGTCCGAGGACCCGTGTCTGGCTCTGCCGCTGGCGGCTCACGGCGGACGGCGGCTCTCTTCCCGCTCTCGCTCTTCGCTCTCCTCCGTCCACTCCCGCTGCTTGCCTCACCGCACCGCAGCGGCCGGCGGGTGTGTCCCCTCTTTCCCGGGCGCGCGCCTTTCCCTCTCCATCCCTCTTCCCGGGGGAGGATGGGCGAGGGTCTGGCGGCGCCCCGGGCCCCCTCTCGCCGCCGACCTCCGCTCGCGCGCCGTGGCGCCGCGGCGCGCCTGTCGGGGAGGCGGCGGAGGTTGGGCGCACTTTTTTTTCCCCCCTCTCCACCTCCTTCTCCAAAGGACCGGGGTAGACCAGTAGTCCCTCCCACCGGGCGGGAGGCCATTTTTTTCCCCCGGGGATGTGGCGGGTCGACCAGATGTCCCGCTGGACTCTTTTTTTTTTTTTTTTTTTTTTTTTTTAATGTATAATATATATTATATCTTCCTAGACCTGACGGGTCGACCAGTTGTCTCTGTGCACTTCCTTTTTTTTGACGGACTGGAAGCGGGTCGACCAGTTGTCCGATTAAATATTTGGCCTTAAAATGCTAAGTACCGGGGTCGACCAGTTGGCCTTGTGAACTTGGGTCGACCAGTTGTCTTTTTCCATGTCTTGATTGAATGATGTCATTCTTCAATGTGTTGGTGGTTAGTTTATCTCTTTTGTTCTCTATGCCAACACGCCCCACTCACCAAACACTTTTTTTTTTTAATTTATTTATTTACTTATTTTTATTTTACTTTTTTATTATTTATTTATTTATTTATACATACATACATACATCCTGTCTATCTGTCCAGATGGGGCAGGGGTAGAAGGGGCTAGCTATGAGAGGAAGGTGCTCGGTGGGCATCCAGTTGTAAATAAGGCTGGGAATAAATAGCTGAATATTAATTCATTTGAGTAATATTAAAACTGTTCAAGTAGAAAACAATTGCTTTCTTTTTCTGTTTGCCCAGAGATCTGACTGACTGCAACTTGGAAAGAAGACGGCCCTGCTGGACAGAGACCTCCCTCCTGCTTTGGGTGGGTCGACCAGTTTACACGTTTATTTCCACGTTTTGTCTTTTATGGATTGAATGGATGTGTCTCTCTCTTTTTTTTTTTTTTTTGGTTTTTCGAGACAGGGTTTCTCTGTGGCTTTGGAGCCTGTCCTGGAACTAGCACTGTAGACCAGGCTGGTCTCGAACTCACAGAGATCCGCCTACCTCTGCCTCCCGAGTACTGGGATTAAAGGCGTGCGCCACCATCGCCCGGCTCTCATTTTTTTTTTCACGATTGCTTGCTTGCTTGCTTGCTTACTTACTTACTTACTTACTATCTGTTCAGCCCATCTCATTTACTTACTTCTTTAAAAAAAATGACCCACCTAGTTATTTACTTACTTACTTACTTGTTCATTCATTCCTTCACTTCCTTATCTTCTTTCATATATCTGTTTATTTATCTGCTGATTTAGCGTGACTCATTTACTTATTGAATGTTTCAATTATTATTTAGTTTTATTCATTTATTCATTCTTTATGTCTATTTTTATGTATGTATTTACTTACTTTCTTAATTTTTTTTTTACTTTTTAAAATTTACTTAATTTTTTTCTTTCTTTGGGAATGTAGATTCTTTCTTCCTTTCTTCCTTTCTTTCCTTCTTTCTGTCTCCTGACTGTCACTGGCTAAGAAAATGGTGGCCTCCATGTCACTGGTCAGCATAGCAGCTCCTAAAATGGAATTTGATGAAGGGATACATAGATAGATAGATAGATAGATAGATAGATAGATAGATAGATAGATAGATAGATAGATAGATAGATGGGATGCGCACACGCTCACACACACACACACACACACACACACATATGCACGCACGTGCATGACATGTACAGATGGGGGGCGATTCCAATGTTTTCAGAGGAAGGTGCTCGCTGGTAATAATAAATGTGCTGGTAAATAAGGCTGGAAATAGCTGAATATTAAATCATTAAAACTCTTCAAATAAATAAAAAGCAATTCCATTTCTCTCTCTCTCTCTTTCTCACCATATACCAGCACATCTGAACTGACTGCAACATACAAAAGAAGAAGAAACACGGAAAGAAGACATCCCTGCTGGACAGGATCTGAGATGAGAATAAATTCATCGAATGGCTGCCAACAGCATTTCATTGAGAAGAGATTCCACATTTTATGCTGTACAGTTACTTAGTTAGATAGATAGATAGATAAAGAGAGGCCTGTGAACTGGGGTGGGCTGTGGCTTCTCAGGTCACCTCAGGTCAGGGAGGGGCTGAGGAGTGTCCCATTGGCCTTGACAATAGGCAGGAGTCAGAGGTTAATGTCAGGGCAGGGCCTGAGAGTTCCTCAAAGGGAATGAATGGAGACCCTTGCTTACCTAAGAAATGCCTGACCTTGGAAAAGGACTTGTGGAAAGCGGGCCCTTGAAACTGTGGTTTCACGTCTTACTAGAAAGCTCCCTCTTGGAAGGGAAAGTCATCGTGATATCTTACTCTTTTCCCAAGGATACCCTACCTACCCTTCTGATCATTCATACTGAATTAAGTCTTCCACTGCAAATAAATAAATAAATAAATAATAAATGAAGTGGGTGAGTGAGTGAGTGAGTGAGTAAGTAAGTAAGTAAGTAAGTAAACAAGCAAATACGTGGATGGACAAATAAATACAAAGTTTGCTGTTGTTGACTGACTTTTGATTTCATAATGAATCTCTCTCTCTCTCTCTCTCTCTCTCTCTCACACACACACACACACACACACACTAAATATACAATAAAAGGAAGCATAACACCTTTACTCAGGGGGCAGAGTGAACTCTGAAAGTTTTCCAGGCGGGGGGGGGGAGAGACAGAATATAAGAACAAAATGAGAAACAAGGAAAAATAGTGTTGGCTGGCTGGCCGGCTTTCAGTTCCCTGACAGAAATGAGCACATTGTGGAGGAAACACAAAGTTGTTACACTATGTGGGTGTGATGAGGAGAGATTGTGAGTGAGTGTCCTGTCAGAACAAAGTTAGTCCCATAGTTGATGAAATTCATTATCCCAAAACTTCAGCAGAATATATCCCAAGTTTGCAAATGTGTGATCAGCTTGTGACAGGTTGGGCTGGAGATGCTGAGAACTGGGGAGCCCTCAATGCAAGAGCAGACACTCATTCCCATGAAGAGGGAGAGAGGGAGGGAGGGAGGGAGGGAGGGAGGGAGGGATCATTCATTCCTATACTCAAGTTTAAAGAAAGATGAGTGGCTATCTATGGAGAGACCACTCACAGATATGAAAAATCATTTCCTAAAAATCAAATTTCTCAGTCAGTATGCAACTGCTATGGTGCTTCTCCTAGATAGAGCAAAACACACAAACAAACTGATTCCTTGATCTAGAGCCACAGTGCACATGCTGTGGAAAAGGGGACATGGCCAACTTGAATCACAATATTCATCAGAGCATGAAAAGAGCGTAAAAAGGACACAGAGGAGAGATAATTGTGGTCCTTCCTTCCTCCCTCCCTCCCTCCCTCCTTCCCTCAGGAAGTGACTGACAGATGAGACTTTGTCCAAGCAGGTTCTGTCTGAAATACCAGACTTGAGTTTCCCCCTCTGTGGGTATTAGCTAATCAGTCCTCCCTTCTTTCTGTAGGAAGGTGGTGCATGTCTCTCAGAACTTACCTGGTTTCCTCTGCACCAGGTGAACCAGGGAAAAGCTTTCTAAGCCTTATTCAGACCCATAGAGGCTGCGCTGTGTGTGACTTCAGAGACCTCAGGGAGTATAGGGGTGGGTGGGTGCTTGATGCTTCAGACTCATGTCATTGAAGGACATAACATAGTCTGGATTCACAGAGATTCACAACACAGAGCCATTGTCACTTACTAGCAGCTCAGGACACCCAGAGCTAACAAGAAATTGCAGTCTCAGCCGGGCTTTAATCACAGCACACACACAGATCTCTGTGAATTCAAAGATGGCCTGATTTACAGAGTGAGTTTTAGGACAGCCCAAGATACAAAAAGAAACCCTTTCTTGAAAAACAAAGCAAAACAGCAAAAGAAAGAAAGACAAGGAAAAAGAAAAAAATGGCAGTCTCTTTCCACTCTCTCCTCCATTGGCTCTTAAAGAGCTCTCAAGCTGAACTGGAGACCATGGTGTCACTCAAAACTGGGAAGCCAGAAACCTTAGGGGGGTCACAGGAGTCGGACTGACTGCAGCACTTGATGCCTCAACCCTGCTAATGGCTGTGATATAAGGCATGGTAAAATACGGGCTTTGGCAGAGCACTACTCCCCTTTCTCTATTATTATTGCTACACAACGAAAAGGACCGGGGGGGGGTGATGATGTGCAGTCAGTGCTGGTATTGAAATCTCACTGACTCCTTCCGCACTCCTTGTCAATTCCCGACTTTGTCAAATCAACTATCGTGAATCTTTGATGTGGGTTGGCCCTTTAGGAACTCAGAGAAACAAGACAGACAGACCTGTTTCATCCCAGAAACCTCCCAGTTCCTGAGCCCTAGCCCTGGAAGTCTCAAAGCCATCACATCCAGAAATCTCTCTAGTCCCTGCTAGTGGTGAACTCACTTCGTCTTCCCCAGGACCACTAATTATTTCTCCATGTTTTCCTGTGAGATCTGAGGCCAGCTTTCTTCTTCCTCCCTCTGGCCTCTCCACGAACGATCTCCATTCTCTAGACAACATGTCTAGAACCGAGTCTTATAGGCACCGAGAGAGTGTGTCTTGAGGGCAGTTGGCGTTTCTAGGACACGAGTGACATCACAAAATTCCGAGAGCTCTCTGGGATACCGTGGAATTTCCAGAGAAGGGACTGCTGATGTCATGAGGCACGGCCTTTACCTCCTTGCTGATATTTCTCCCCGAACTGACCGACCGACCGACCGACCGACCAACTGGAACCTGAGGTTTCCTTTCCAGGAGTCTCTCCTCCGACACAGAGGGAGCCATTCAGGATTTCCTCCTTCCAAAACCAGAAATTTCTCTCTGCTTCATTAATATCTTCTCACTACTTCCTGAACCCATGGGGAGTTAGTTAGTTGAACACTCACTTTTTTCATGAATGACCCTTCCTCCCTCTCCTGAACATCTCATATTACTGATTCATACTCAGTAAAACAGTAATATGAGAAATTAGGCCAGGAGGACATGGAAGATGAGGGTTGAGTCTTCTGAAGTGAACAAGCACTTAGGGAAGGCTAAACTTAAGGGAATTTGACTCTGAGTGGCAAGACATGAATAGCTGCTGCCAAGGCACAGATACAGGCACCAACTGGGCCCTCGGCATCCTCCTGCATCATCAGAGCTGTGTGGGAAACTCAGCCCAAAGGAGGGGCCGTGTTCAAAGGGAGAGGGCATTTTCGAGGACAGCACTGTTTTCTTTTTCTTCTTTCTTTCTTTCTTTCTTTCTTTCTTTCTTTCTTTTTTTTTTTTCGAGACAGGGTTGTTCTGTAGTTTTTTTTTTTTTTTTTTGGAGCCTGTCCTGGAACTAGCTCTTGTAGACCAGGCTGGTCTTGAACTCACATGCTTTCTTTTTTTTTCTATTGGATATTTTTGACTTCTTTATCAAAGATCAGGTGTTCGAAGATGTGTGGATCGATATCCGGGTCTTCTATTCGGTTCCATTGGTCCTCCTGTCTGTTCTTATGCCAGGACCAGGCTGTTTTCAGAACTGTAGCTTACAGAGTGTTCTTGCAGGTGGGGCACAGAAGAGGTTAATTACGGTACCTTAGTTCTTCTGCTTTTCTAGCAGACCGGAGCCCAGCTGACAGGAATCCAGTAGAGATGGTGTCAAGGTTCACACTGACACTAACAGCTGTAACTTGAGCAGGATTTGTGATCCACATGAAATTTGCAATGAATTGCAGCAAATCTGTGACACTCTAACTTGCTCAGGCTCAGTATCTGAACATACAGATGTTTGCAATGATCACTGGCTTCAGGATTTTTTTTTTTTTTGTTGTTGTTGTTGTTTTGTTTTTCCATGAGACAGGGTTTCCCTGTAGCTGAAGTTTAACGGCCTGGTGTTTTTGTGACTTACTGCTTCAAAGAACTTCTCCATTTCTTTATCCCTAAGGGAAAAGAAATATAATCACTAAATACATTTAAGTGTCTTTCAACCATTTTAGATCCCTCTGTTGAGAGTTCTCTGTTTAGGTCTGTACTCCATTTTTTAAAATTGGATTATTTGTTCTTTGGATGACCAATTTCTCGACTTCTTTGTGTATTTTGGAGATTAGTGAAGATCTTTTCCCATTCTGTAAGGCCGTCGTTTTGTCTTGTTGGCCATGTTCTTTGCTTTACAGAAGCTTTTCAGTTTCAGGAGGTCTCACTTATTAATTGTTTCTCTCAGTGTCTGTTTTTTTTTCTTTTTTTTTTCTTTTTTCTTTCTTTTTTTTTCTTTTTTTTCTTTTTTTCTTTTTTTCTTTTTTTTTTCTTCTTCTTTTCTTTTTTTTTCTTTTTTTTCTCTCTTTAGTTTTTTTCTTTGTTCTTTTTTTTGTTTTGTTTTTCTTTTTTTTTTCTTTTTTCTTTTTCTCTCAGTGTCTGTGCTACTGGGGTTCTATTTAGCAAGCGTTCTCCTGTGCCAATGTGTTCAAGTGCATTTGATATTTTTATTTTTATATTCTTTTATTGTGGATGAAGTCAATTATTTGAACTCTCAAATATTTTTATTGTTATTATCTCTCTATTTGTTTGCTTATTTGTGGTTGTTCACCAACTTGACTATCTAGAGGAAGTAAAAGTCGTAACAAGGTTTCCGTAGGTGAACCTGCGGAAGGATCATTAACGTGAGAGAGCAGCGGCGGCGGCTCTGCCCGCCCGCTCGCCTGCCTCGCCCGAGTTCTCGCCGGGAGGCGCGCTCCCCGGGTCGCACGTGTGTTGTGCGCACGGAAGTGTGCGTGCGCACGGGCGCGCGTGGCGGTCGTGAGAGAGAGGTCGAGAGAGGGGGAAGGGGGACGGGCGCCGGCTCGCCTGCCCTCCTCGCCCCGTCCGAGGACCCGTGTCTGGCTCTGCCGCTGGCAGCTCACGGCGGACGGCGGCTCTCTTCCCGCTCTCGCTCTCCTCCGTCCACTCCCGCTGCTTGCCTCACCGCACCGCAGCGGCCGGCGGGTGTGTCCCCTCTTTCCCGGGCGCGCGCCTTTCCCTCTCCATCCCTCTTCCCGGGGGAGGATGGGCGAGGGTCTGGCGGCGCCCCGGGCCCCCTCTCGCCGCCGACCTCCGCTCGCGCGCCGTGGCGCCGCGGCGCGCCTGTCGGGGAGGCGGCGGAGGTTGGGCGCACTTTTTTTCCCCCCTCTCCACCTCCTTCTCCAAAGGACCGGGGTAGACCAGTAGTCCCTCCCACCGGGCGGGAGGCCATTTTTTTCCCCCGGGGATGCGGCGGGTCGACCAGATGTCCCGCTGGACTCTTTTTTTTTTTTTTTTTTTTTTTTTTTTTAATGTATAATATATATTATATCTTCCTAGACCTGACGGGTCGACCAGTTGTCTCTGTGCACTTCCTTTTTTTTGACGGACTGGAAGCGGGTCGACCAGTTGTCCGATTAAATATTTGGCCTTAAAATGCTAAGTACCGGGGTTGACCAGTTGGCCTTGTGAACTTGGGTCGACCAGTTGTCTTTTTCCATGTCTTGATTGAATGATGTCATTCTTCAATGTGTTGGTGGTTAGTTTATCTCTTTTGTTCTCTATGCCAACACGCCCCACTCACCAAACACTTTTTTTTTAATTTATTTATTTACTTATTTTTATTTTACTTTTTTATTATTTATTTATTTATTTATACATACATACATACATACATACATCCTGTCTATCTGTCCAGATGGGGCAGGGGTAGAAGGGGCTAGCTATGAGAGGAAGGTGCTCGGTGGGCATCCAGTTGTAAATAAGGCTGGGAATAAATAGCTGAATATTAATTCATTTGAGTAATATTAAAACTGTTCAAGTAGAAAACAATTGCTTTCTTTTTCTGTTTGCCCAGAGATCTGACTGACTGCAACTTGGAAAGAAGACGGCCCTGCTGGACAGAGACCTCCCTCCTGCTTTGGGTGGGTCGACCAGTTTACATGTTTATTTCCACGTTTTGTCTTTTATGGATTGAATGGATGTGTCTCTCTCTTTTTTTTTTTTTTTTTGGTTTTTCGAGACAGGGTTTCTCTGTGGCTTTGGAGCCTGTCCTGGAACTAGCACTGTAGACCAGGCTGGTCTCGAACTCACAGAGATCCGCCTACCTCTGCCTCCCGAGTACTGGGATTAAAGGCGTGCGCCACCATCGCCCGGCTCTCATTTTTTTTTTCACGATTGCTTGCTTGCTTGCTTGCTTACTTACTTACTTACTTACTATCTGTTCAGCCCATCTCATTTACTTACTTCTTTAAAAAAAATGACCCACCTAGTTATTTACTTACTTACTTACTTACTTACTTGTTCATTCATTCCTTCACTTCCTTATCTTCTTTCATATATCTGTTTATTTATCTGCTGATTTAGCGTGACTCATTTACTTATTGAATGTTTCAATTATTATTTAGTTTTATTCATTTATTCATTCTTTATGTCTATTTTTATGTATGTATTTACTTACTTTCTTAATTTTTTTTTTTACTTTTTAAAATTTACTTAATTTTTTTCTTTCTTTGGGAATGTAGATTCTTTCTTCCTTTCTTCCTTTCTTTCCTTCTTTCTGTCTCCTGACTGTCACTGGCTAAGAAAATGGTGGCCTCCATGTCACTGGTCAGCATAGCAGCTCCTAAAATGGAATTTGATGAA